>NW_007259943.1:119980-149304 GCF_000164805.1 Carlito syrichta | reverse complement strand
TTAAGTCATTAGGAAAATGCAAATCAAAACTACAATGAAATACCATTACACATCTACTAAAATGGATAACATAAAAAATACTGTCAATATCCCAAATGCTGATGGGAATGTACAATGATACAGCCACTCTGGAAAATTAAATAGACACTGTATGACCCAGAAATCCTACTTAAAGGTATTTATCCTAGAGGAAAAAAAACTTACATTCATACAAAAACGGTACATGAAAGTTTACAGCAACATTGTTCAACATCACCAAATTCTAAAAGCAACCCAAATGGCCTTCAGAAGGTCACTATGGCACATTCATACAACAGTGTACCACACAACAACAAAAAGGAACAATTAACACATACACGAGCCAGGCGCAGTGGTTCACGCCTGTAATCTCAGCACTTTGGGGGCTGAGGCGAGAGGGGTTTGAGACCAGGCCGAGCAACTTGGCAAGATCTTGTTTCTACAATAAATCAAAATTAGCTGGGAGTGGTGGCGCACGCCTGTGGTCCAGTTACTTGGAATGCTGAGGTGAAAGGATTGCCTGAGCCCAGCAGGTTGAGGCTGTGGTGGCCATGAATGTGCCACTGCACCTGTGGTGGCCATGAATGTGCCACTGGCCTGAGCAACAGAGTAAGACTCCGACTCAAAAAAATATATACACACACATGACACTAACTGAAAAAAGCCACTAATGAAGGCTGCGTACCATGTGATTCCATTTACAACACTCTAGAAAAGTCAAAACTGCAAGGATAAATCAATGGTTTCCAGAAGTGGCAGATGGTACCGGAATTCTTTAGAATGTTGAAATTGTTCTGTATCATATGTGTGGTGGTGCTTATAAGAATCTACACATATGAAGGGGGATGGGAAAAAAACCAAACAAAACAAAAATTGTTTTTGGAAGGCAGGCCTCTTGTAGTACAAGATTCTCCTTTAGGTAAGTGCTTTAGGAACCCAGTGGCATCAGTGTACCGGCTAGCATTGTTGTAAGAGGCTACACTCGGGTTCAGTGAATTTTTTGGGGGGAGATTCTTTCAACAGATTTGGCCATTTCTTGATGGGTGATTGACCACACAGCTGCCCACACCATGCTGAGTGTCCAGAAGTTTTTGACCAAAAAACACCTATGAAGAGGTGAAACAAAAATGGCAGAAGCACTAACAGGCATCCAAATGGACAAGTTCAAAAACTATTTCGAGCAGTAGAAAAAGCTTGTAATAGGTGGATTGCATCAAACGGAGAATACTTTGAAGGTGACTGAATTTTAAACATGCAAGAATAAATACACAATTTTTTATAAATAAATTATCATTTTTTGGGTCCCCCTCATATGTTAAAACACACAGGCCTATACACCCCAAAGAGTTTAACTATATATAAGTTAAAGTTAAAGAGTTTAACTATATATAAGTTTTTTAAAAAATAAGTATGTTGGGCCAGGTGTGCCCGTGTGACAGCTCACACCTGTACTCCCAGCACTTTGGGAGACCAAGGTGGGAGAATCGTTTGAGGCTAGGAGTTTAAGACTAGCTTGGGCAACATAGCAAGATCCTGTCTCTAAAAAAAATAATAATAATGTTGTAGGGGTAAATAAACTCATACACATTACACAAAACCATACTTTGTCTATTGAAGACACACACACACATATTGAAACAGAGAACGATCTTACACAGATCAGTGATGATGGTTTATCAACTGCAAACTAGGAAAAACTCAATTCTCCTCATCTGAGATCCAAAAGTGAAAAAGGAAGAAAGACAACAAGAAAATTACCAGCAATTGATTTAACAGAATAAAACAGGTCATTTTATTGGCTATTCTCAGAGCTCAAAGCTCAACCCAACCAAATCTCCAAGAGGCTATAGTGGGAACATCTCTGTTTTAGCACTAAGAATAGCATATTGTGTTTAACAAATAAAAAACCAAAAGCCTCAAACATACCCAGAAAAAGGTTAAAAAAAAAAAAGGTCAAGATATCAGCCCCTCATTTGTTTTCGCATTCACTGACACTACTCTAATGACCAAGGTCAAAATTTAAAATCTGATAATTATTTCTGACCTTGGCAATCATCAGCTTGTTCTAAAACATGAGCCAGGTGAGGGCCTCCAGGTACACAGTGCCAATCCAGATATTAAATAATGTCTCGGGGATCTTAATTTTGTAGTAAGAACACGAGTATCCAAGGGAAAATCACAAACTTCCCAGTATGACACTGCTCCGTGAAGGGACAGCTCCCTCTCATCTGAGGAATCTACCGTTCAGCTGCAGAAACTGGAGTTTATGATGACACTGACTAGCCAGCATCATGGTCAACACTTACATAAACCGTCCCTGCAGCGACAAATCTTCTGCAGCCCATCAGGTTCTGCCTTCTGCCCTCTCCTACATCAGAACAAAAGTAAGCCAGAAAAGCTGGACAGGCCTGAACAGTGGAAAAGCACTGCCTGAGTTGGGACACGTCCTGTTCATGACACTCTCAAAGCTCACGGAAATCACAGTGGGCAAAATCAAGGTCCCTGAGCATCCTCTGTCCAAAATACCCTTTGGGACATTTTCCAAATGTCAGTCCTAGAAATACCATTACTTGTGCCTATTTTCTGGAACACAAGAGCACTGCTCAGCGTCTTCTCAACCGTGGCACTACTGATACCAGTAGTATCAGTACTACTGATACTAGTAGTACCAGTACTAGTACTGCACAGGGCTGCCCTGGGCACTGCAGGATGTTGTAACAGCCAAAACTGTCTGCAGACATTGCCACATGCACCTTCAGTGAGGAAAGGTTCATACAGGGCAGTCATAGGGGGTACAGAGAGGTTCAGGGTACTACATTTGGGTGGGCTTGTCCACCTCTCTGTCAAAAAAACAGGAAACCCCCCAGACTATACAAGGACCTCTCCACATGGGAGCAGCTCAACTTTCTTCTCTGGCCCTGTAAGTTTAGTTTGTGGATGCTCGTTTCAATGAAAGTACTGCCAGGACTCCTGTCTTTGGAAGGAGGAAAGACAAAAATGGGAAAGAAACGGTGTGCTTTGGTCAGAATTTCTGAGGCCTTGGAGGCTTCATCCATGGCAGGCACACATCTGAACTAAATCTGAACTAAAGTGTACTCAGAAACTATTCATCCATTTGCAATCCTAAGAACGTCTGAAGCCAGAGGCCAATACAAGAGCATGATCTGCGATGAAGTCACTAGGAGAAATGCGTGAGAGCAAAGATACAATTCAGAAACATGTCCTAGCAGGATACGTTCATTATCGAGTAGCTAGCTACTCATTATTTCTTCTCTAAGATACAAAAAGATCATGAAATTATAATACAACGTGGGCAAGGCAGAGAATCATGTGTGTGTGTGTGTGTGTGTGTGTGTGTTTTCCTGGAGATATGGCATAACAGGCTGATGACATGCTATTGTCCAGAGTAGGATGCATCTGAGAGTGAGGGGGCGGCTATTAACAGTGACGCTGGGACGAGAGGCATAAACCAAGACTCCAGACAGATGATGACCTGTGCAGCAGCCTCGTTCCCAAAGATGCCCGCCATTTACATCAATTTTTTTTAACTTCTTTTCCTAAGGGTAAAATAATTGGTTTTTCTATTTCATCGGGAATTACTATTTTCTCTTTGAGGAAGGAAGAAAAAAACAAATGACAAACATGAAGCCCAAAGAATATAACTCTGAAAAATTCCTCTAAGGTGAGATGATGAATCTGTAATGTACTCACACAATCGACGCTTTACCATAATAGTATATACTTTCATAGAGTACTTAGTTTTCTAGGACTCATCCAGGGACTTTCCCTTATTAGTTTTCTAGTGAATCTGATGGGTAGAATTTCCCAGACAATTTTTAGGAACTGATGAACATGTACTTGTAAGTCAGAGATCTGAATTCACTATGGGACAATTTATAGGACATGTTTCCTTCAAAATCATCCTACGACAAAAACTGCTATGACAAGTAAAAATTTGAAAACTTGCCTTGTACGTGATTTGCTTTGTTAAGCTGGCTTGATGTTTAAGAGTACTAAATCATTTACCATAAAGGAAAATAACAAACCTTATTTTTAGCATGCTAACGATATTTTAAGACTCATAGGTTTTGAGTCATTTGGCACAGATAACACTTCATTTATTTAAAAAAAAAGTTATCATTTGCTAAAAATCAGCTATATGCCAGGCACTTACATACATGATCTCAACCTTGTAAGTCATCCTGTAAGATATTTATCTGCATTTTATCATCAAGGAAGTCAGCGGCCCAAAGAGCACCCAGACAGTTGAGTACACATACTAGAATCCAAAACGAAAACCCTAGCTATAATGTTAGGTGGCTCAATATGGAGACTCTGATAGGCTATTTAGTTTCCTCAAAGCAAACTAAAATGAAATGTATACTGCTGAAGAGATAGCTCAACACGTGTGAATGCCGCACAAGGAAAAAACAGGCAGAAGCCTGTACTGCCCCACCCTCTACCCTGTCGTCACTGGCAAACTAAAAAGCGGAGCTGTATAATTCTCTCCCTCTCCTCCTGTGTGCAACCCCATACCCTGTCCCACCCCCACACAGGCAGTTTCATTTGACTTTGTGGATGGTTATTTCTGTGGGAGAAAACCCCAGTGGTATAATGGTTGGGACATGGAAGGTTTTGGTTAATAGTCTAGCTGGCTTAATTTCCCAAAAATTAAACACTTAGATTATAACAAAGAGTATGTGATCGTCTTTAAGACCTTCCAGGCCTAACAATCATCAGTATAAACAAAATTGTTCGCTGTTGTATTGTTCCCTCTCCTCCCTAAATTGTTATCCTTGTTTTTGTTTTTAATCTTTGGGGGAGAAATTCGCTACAGAGAACTCTGTGACTTTATATCCCTGCTACAGTCAAAATTAACACCACTCTCCTGATCCTCAGTAACATTCAGTGTGTTTAGACCACTTACCTATTGTTTTTTATCTTTTTCTAGACTGATGAATGCAACCAAAACATTATCATGAGACCTTTGAATACTAACCTAGCAACAAAGAAACCAGTTTCTGCTAACCTCTTCTTTGTGCAGTCCTGCTATGTAAAAGTCCCTTAACACAAGGTGAAATCCTAAAGCACCCTCTCCAATCACCTCTTAAAGAACCAACAATATTCGGTTTGATCATTATGGGGAGTGTCTTAAAATGGCAACAAAAACCACATGAAGCTCAACTATTTCCAACTCTGTGTCAAAGACCCATTTGTCTTACAAATCAATTTAATCTTACTTGACATTAGGACTATAATAATTCAAACTCCAGCCGGGCTTGGTGGCTCAGCCTGTAATCCCGCGCCTTTGGGAGGCTGAGGGGAATGGATTGCCTGAGCCCGCGGGTTCGAGACCTGCCTGGGCAGCGAGACCTCATCTCTACAATAAATCAAAAAACCAGCTGGGCATGGTAGCGCACGCCTGTAATTCTGGCTACTCAGAAGGCTGAGACGGAAGGATCGCCGGAGGCCAGCAGGCAAGGCTGCGGTGGCCGGGAGCGGCCCCTGCACTCCAGTCTGGGCAACCGAGTGAGACTCCAACTCAAAAAAATAATAATAATAATAATAATTCAAACTTCTGAAGCCTAAGACGATGGGAGAGCAGCCTCTGACTCATTCCGGAGGGTCCTCTCTGGGCCAAGGCATTCCATGACACTCCATTACACAAGAATGGGCAGACAGGATTATAGATCTGGATTCTTGTCCTGCCCGATTATAATAGTTAATTATTGTTTAACAAGAGCAGTTCAATATGTTTTCAGCTAAATAAGACAATTCTGTCTCTTACATGGTTTAAAAACGCCAAGGCCAACTTTTCACAATGGTGATGTTATTCCGGGCATTCTTGTGGCAGTGATACTTCCTAAAGGACAATCTGCCTCATGAAATAGAGAGCACTTTGGAAAAAATTACCAAAAACTTTTCACCCTACCTAGAGGCCACCAGTCTCCAGAGAAGACCACTCCCTAAGTTATTCCACTTCCTTTATAGATGAAGTGGCTTTGGAAAAGTCCAGCAGGTTGTGCACCCAGCCTGCTTCCCCTTCCCATGAAGCACACGATTCACTGACATTTCCCGGCCTCCCCTGGGTAAGGTGTGGCCATGTAACTGAGTTCTGGCCAGAGAACATGAGCAGAAAGAATGTGTTCTATGTCTATGCCTGGGCACATAAGAACTCCCCACACGAGTCTCCCATTTCCCTCCCGCTGACTTGTGGCAGCTGAACACAGCCACATGTAGAAGACGGAAGAATGGTAAGCTAGAAGGAATAGGGTCCCTGAATCAGTGTTTGGAGGAAAACAGTCCATGTATCAGGGCAACCAGTGAGCGAGAGAGAAATTTCTATCAGGTTTCAGTCACTATACGTTTAAGCAGCTGACATGATATTAACTAAACAAAATACGCTGGGCAACCACAGATCAAGGTTAGGCTGATCTGGAACTGATGTGGTAGAATTGGCAACTCAGCAAGAGCAGGACACATGGGATGGAATCCCTTGATAGATACAGTCAAGGTAAGACCATATTTGGCCACAATAAAGCAATCTATTCCAGCATGCGATAAAGATTTTGCTAAGGAGCTGAGATTGAAGAGACATTTTGGGCCACTGATCCTTCATTTCCATAGTTAAATATTAACTGGTGTAAACTACCACATATTTGTGAGGATCTTCTATACTTTCTTTGCCAAAGGTATCATAATTCATATTAAAATACGTCAGCATACCACAAGAAACCCAACTCTGGATTTACTACAACACTACTGTTGAAGTCATTTCACAGAGGACGTTAAGCAATACAGTGGACACAGTCCAAGTCGAGTTTCTTTAGCTGTTTGTTGTTCTTGATAGAAATTCAACACCAAGACAACACTGGCATTCCCCTATGGAAGTTGCACATGTGACACTTCCCGTGCCGCCCCGTCAAGACCCAAACCAGCTGCACCATCACAGCATTATTTGTTCTTGATGTTGGCATTCCTCCTCCTCCTTCTTTTGTCCTGATTTTTTTGGTTTGACCTCACTAGATATATTCACTGCAAATTACCTCCATTGCAAAGTTATTTAAAAGATGAAGTATGAATAAATTCTATCAATTAAGGAAGGAAATCAACACTCATTAAGTGCCTACTATATGCCAGGTACTTTCACATACTTAATTCCATTTAGTCTTTGCAGCAATACGGTATATAATATAACTTTCCATTTTACAAATGAGAAAGCAAGTTAGTTGAAATAAATAAATAATAACTCATTCAAGTCCATACACCAAAGAAAATGACAGCGAGATTCAAGTATGGTGACAATGGGCTCTAAAACTCACTCTTTCCATCTCAAAATGCTTCATTTAACCTAATGACATATTAACATCCTTTACACAAGGGGAAAAAATAGGATTGCCACTCAGTTTTTATTTCCTTTAAGTATTATTCATTTTAGTAATAAACCAATGGTTTGCAACATTTCCATCCTTCAACTTACGCTTTAGTATCCCATTTCCACAAAGCCAAAACCCACACTATCCCTTCCAATATCAGAGCAGGTTACAAGTTGCAACTTAGAGAATTTAGAGGATAAGCCCAGGAGAGGAGGAGGCCTGGTACAAATTTTCCAGGGATATCGCTGCTTCCCCCAGGAAATAATCATTTCTTCCTCCAAAGTTGTATATTTCCACAAGAATTATTTCATAGGTTTTTTTCACGAATTCACAAGATTTCCAAAGCCCCATTTTAAAAGACACTACATTTGTAATTTGAAACAGGCACATGTCATGGAACTTGAAGCACAAAAAATAGTCTTATACTCTCCTCATGGTATAATAAGATTACCCTACAACATCTAAAATGGTTCCATACAGGATCAGAAAACCATTTTTAATACGATCCTTTATCACTTAAAGAACCGGGTGCATGTCCAAGACAATTTGTAATGTTGTATTATTATAACTACTATGTTATTTAAGTAATTATCTACTTACCTAGCATTCTTAAAAGTCAAATGTAGATAAACTCACTAACTAAGCAATATTATCAAGTCTCAGCAGCTGTTTTTAACAGCATTAAATTAAACCACAGTTGATAACTGAAAGCATCAAAAGATTAACTTTCTTGGGTTGGCATGAGTTTTTGATACTAATCAAATCATCTTAAAATGAGGTGATTCATAGTTGCTCTAATAACTTAATAAGAAACAGTTTTTGATGATAAAGTCCCACTCAGAACCACACTTTCTTGTTTGAAAGAGAATTTCAACATCAAATACTTCTACCAAAAATATAGTTCTATAGGTGACATTTAAGATGATAAAGCTATCAGAGCCAGGTTCTTTTGATTGAAAGGTCAGAACATTCCTCCTTCCTCTGGACTCTGTTGTGCTGTATTATATGAGAGTCCTTCACATCCGCTGCTTGCACCTCAGCCGAGTGCTGCATCATGGAAAATGGCATTATTTTAAGCCTTACCTTCAGATAGGATCCATAATATTTGGTTACGTATGGACTGTCACACTGACTCAGCACTGTGATTTCTTGTTGAATGTCCTCTATCTCATCCTCAGCTTCTTCCAGATCAATGATTTTTATGGCAACCACTTTCTGAGTCCGATTGTCAATGCCTTTGAACACCTCTCCAAAAGAGCCCTTGCCAATCTTCTCTAGTTTTGTAAAAAGCTCTTCTGGATCTGCTTTCAGGTTCTGTAGGAGAGAAGAAAAAGAAGGGAAACTTCAATACCTCATGGCGCCATGACTGCCTTTTAGTTTTATTTGTCACACTACGGACCACAGTCATTCAGGGATGGATCTATTTCCCATGTCTAGGACCAGGCTGGCTGTGAACCCAGCTCTTCAGGCTTGGGACATGAATCCCTGGGTCTCTCTTGCGTGTGTGTGTTAGACTCTTATGCGCAGCCACATTTGCAACAAGAACAACCACCCAGCTAGATATAAAACAAGAGGAAATAAAAATTTAAACATGTATTTGAATATGTTAGATGAGAGGCACGTATTTATTGAAAAATCCCTCTTGGCTAAGCAAAAATTCCACTTTTCTCCTCACCCTATCCCCAAAATGTCCTCAGTTCAGGTGGTTATTTATTCAAACACAGGTTAACTAGTTGTATCACCTAACAGTAAAACATGCATGTCCTAACCATGCATCTTTGTTCACTGCTATTGCCTTCACCTACACAACAATTTAACCAGATTCCAGAAAACGATAAGCGCCTGTTTTCTCTTGTCACATAAATGTTATACCCTTGAAGCAGCCTCTAAAAGCTCTTACCCACCCACCCAATGAGTTGCATATCCATATACAGCATACACTTCCAAGAAGTCCAGCTGTCAAGAATCCAAGCTCTCATCCTTAACAGCTCCGCCATACAAAGACGTGTGAACAACTGAGTTCTCAGCAGGGGCAGTAACTTGTCATCCCCAGGGCCTGTTTGTCAGGAAACTGAGGGCCAACACTGACATTTAGCCAGCCGAGCCAGGGATGCTGCACATCTCACCACAAGTAACCACTCAGCCCCAGAGGCCAGTGGCACCCCGGCAACAAGCACGAGCCTGGAACCTCACAGAGCAAGAAAGGACTCTGAGAGCCGCCAAGCCTACAGACACATCTTTCCTGGGAAACAGCCCTCAGAGGAAGAGGATGCCGGGCCAGTCCTGAAAGTCTACACATCCTTCAAAGAAACTGAAATATTAGGAAAAGGGAACAAGGCAGGGAAAGGAGGGGGAGGACTGAAACGGAGGTGGAGAAAGAGAAAAAGGAGAAGGAAGAATAAAAGACCCAGGAAGATGACGTACCCACACAGCAGTGTATGTAAATCGTACACAGCATTTCCAACTTTGGCAGTGTTATGAGCTGAGTGAGCTTTGGGGCTAACCAGACGCCAGCCACTCACCTGCTTTCCAAGGGGCCACAGGAAGCAGGTGAGTCCAGCTCTAATCTGGAGGCCTTGCTGTGCCACAGCACGTCCACCATGGAAACCATGCACCACGATGACGCATGAGTCAAGTCACAAGTGAGTTCTTCACACAGAGCCCCTGCCCCATATTGGAGATCGCACACGGAAAACGTAAAAGCCCACAAAACTCACCAACCATCTTCGTAAAAAATGAACACAGTGAGGTCTGTGTGCTGGACATTACACACATGATGTGAAACGCGTCCTGGGGTAACTGAGAGAAAAGATGCTGAGACCGTGTCACCTAGAGCCCCGCCCACACCGGAAGGTCATGGCCGGTGTAATCCGTGGTCTAACAAGCTGCAGGGATTACAAGGGCTACAGTTTTAGCCATGATCCCCCCTGGCTCATACAAGCTAAACAAGCATCCACTGTGTTAAAAACGAAGCCAGCATTTCACTTCATCTCTACCTGAAGTACTGCACTAAACAAATCAACTGGGTGATTAGTAGAGATGCATTTAGTTTTAAAACTGTTTTCCGTGATAGGACTGTGTTTCCAATGTCTTTCACAAACTCGGGAAGCCTGGCTGTGTATTCCAGGCTTTAAAAATCACAGTGCAAGACCCTTGGGTCTACCAAGACAGTCATCAACCAGCAGTCAGTGCCCAGGATAATTTTCTTAAGTGAGGATTGTCTTTAAAGCTGGCGGGGAGTCCCATAACATTTTCTTATTTTCAAACTTGTCATGTACCCCAGTTGAGCACCCTTCAAAGTCATTTTTGGGAACATGGCCAGAGAAGGCCAGAGAAGCCTGGGTGAGAGCCCCCACCCACCCTCCCACACACCGCCTTGAGCCTACACATCGCCCTCCTTTCTAACCACGCTGCTAGGGCTGAAGGATTTCAGGAGGCAAAGGGGCAGCACTCCTTTCCTTTTTCACGTGCAGTGACATAACTCCATCTTCAGCAGTCCAGCCTTCGCGGCCCCATGCCCCTGCCCTTACCTCCCTCCCTCCAGGGGGAGACAGCGCAGCCCTCCTTTCCTTCAAGGCCAGCCCCAGGAGCGGGGCTCTGGAATCCATCCTTCTCTCCTCCAGGGTTCGGCTTCACCAGCAACGCTCTCCTCGCCTCTGTCTCGACCATTTACCCTCTGCTGGCTCTCCGCCCTTGGCAACATGCTCAAGTTCCTCCCATTAAAACAAACAAAGCACCTGCCTGCCCGGGCAGCCCTCCTCCCCCACCCCGTCCTGCCCTGAAGTTCTCTGAAAGTCAGCTGACTTGCCCGTCTGCTACCACCGCAGCCTGGCTCCACCAGCTCTGCTCGGCGACGCTGCAGTGCCACACGTGAGCCCCATCCCACACCCCTCCCTCGTGACTTTCCAGTCCCTTGGCAGCTACGCCCTGCTCTCAGCTGTCTTCTTCTGTCCCCCCAGCCCCCAGTTCCAGAAGACTCTTCCTGCAGACGCCACCTTGGCCAGCGGCCCTTACGCCAGGGCATCCTCCCAAGGGTCCATCCTGTGCCCCACTTCCTCCTCTAGTCCTTCTCCTCAAACTGTGCCAGTCTCAGGGCTGGGGTCCTTGTTTCCCAAACCTGGCCCAAATCACCAGGACACTTGACGTTGCAACAGTTACACCTGGGGACCAAGGGGGGAAGAGGGTGAATCATCCACATGTGTAAAACACCCCACTTGGTTTTGATGAGGAGCCATCTCTAAGGAAACGCTGTTTTAAGCGATCACGCGTGTGATAACTTTCAAAGTGCTACCTCTGCCTTGCCTTTGAGTTGAACTCTGGGGATCAATTACTTGCTGGGTATCGTCTCTTTCTGCCCGGACAACTCAAGCTCAGAATTTGTCACCTCCCCTGCTGACCTGGACTGTCCTCCTGTAGTCTCCTTCTGCTCCACACCGTCTCCTTTGCTCCAGGAGTCTGGGGACCGTGTCTCCCTCACCTCTACACCCATGTGCCCGGGCACAACAGAATGAGTGGCACAAGCTTGATGGTCAGGAACTGACCTCTGAGAGACGAGGAAATTCAGACGCGCTTTGACACAAACAGGATCCAGGCCAGACACTACAGAGACTATCCTCCTTGGAGGGACAGAAGACCCTGGCAGGGGGAAGGGGTCGACATCTCCTGCAGACAAGGGTGAGGAGACATGGGAAGAGTCTGACTCCTTACGTCAGGAGAGCCAGTTGCTGCTGGAACTTACAAGCACAGAGACTCCCATGTCTCAACAAGCACCCCCATCACCAGGAAGGCTCGTTAGAGCAGCATGCCGACCCCACCCGGAGGTGCTGACTTAGGCCATCTGGTGTGGCCACAAGAATCAGAGCAGCCAGCTGATGCTGCTGGTCCAGGGACCATACCTAGAGAACTGCTCAGGAGACCTGGGGACAGAAGCCAGGCAGCCTCGACATGCCAGCCACTATAGCAGCTTGGATAGGTTTGCTGATCACTCCACCCCATACTAAGAAAACAGCTTTTCTTTTTGAGAGTTGATTTTAAAAGTAGCCCACAAGAATTTATCCAAACCCTTACCATGTCGTTGAGGACCTTGTTACAAAAGGAGCTGTCAATGAATCCTGCCTCTCTGGTCCACGCCTCCATGAATGTGACTCTGGCTCTCCTCCCAGCAAGAGACAGTAACTACTACCCCAGCCCTTGAATCCAGCCAGGCTGGTTCTGCGCCATGTTCTGACCAACACCATGCGGCAGATGGGAAGCTGTGGGCCCTCTAAGACGAGGCCCCAGAGCTGCCTCCTCAAGACTGCGAGACCATGAGGTAGTGAGAGGCAGAAATCACAGATGGTGTGGTCACAGAGACGCATTCAGTCACGTCCTGGAGCCTAGCTGAGGTCCCAGTACCTACATGAGGTCGTCTTGGGCCACCCAGCCCAACTATGCCACCAACTGACTGCAAAGAGCCAGGAAAAGCCAGCAAAGCTGCTCAATCACTCCACAAAACTGTGAGAAGAAGTCAGTCTGCTGTTTTAGCTGTTAGGTTTTAGCTGGTTTGTTACTCAACAACAGACAAATGATAGAAAAAACCGATGCTAGAAGCTGGGTGCTCCCAACAAAGGCCCTGACAGCACACGCCCCGCTTGGGGTCAGAGGGGAGGCGGCCCATCCACTGCCAGACGCCTCTCGCCCTTCCGCTCTTGAACAGGAGCGCCGGTGGCAGCCTCCCTCTTCCTGTCTTGCCAGTTTGTTCAGGTCAGCTCTCTGAATCAAGAGAGGCCACAGCCAAGGGGCTGGTAGCCCATCCACAGTCGGCCCTGACACAGAGAGTACAGACCTCGAGTCTGGCATGGAGCAGGGAGCGAAGGAGGAGACAGCAGGGCAAGGGGAGTATCTTGCCCATTTGAGGGACACGAGCCCTCGGGACTGGAAGGCATGCTGGCAGATCATAACGACACCAATAGTTAACCCATCCCCTGCCTCCATACCTCAGGCAACTCTGCCCACCGCTCCCACCAAGAGGCAGAGTCTGTTATCCCTTGCCTGGAACCCGGGTTAGCGTGTGGCTCCTGTGATGGCGTGCCATTTCCAAGGTCAGGTCTCAAGGGGCCCTGCAACCTTCGCTGCCCTCTTGCAAGGCCTCCATCAGAACCTGAAGAGGCCTGTTCTAGCCACGGGAGAGGCCACATGCACCACACCGAGGCACCAGCCAAACGCCGGGTCAACTGCGAGACCTGGAGAGAGCTGCCCAGTTGCCCACATGTCCCCAATACGCCCAGGCCCCAGCCACTCTCCAGCAGACCAGAGCCACAGAATGAGCCTGAGCTAGACTGGCAGAAAACCACCCAGTTCCTGCTAGGAATGGTAAGAAACACTAAATCATTATTGTCTTAGGTCACCAAGTACTGGAGTGGTTTCTTACACAATAGATGAGAGAACTTGAGACAAATCACTGCAGGAGAAATTGTCGGGGGGGGGGGTGTTCTATACTTTGGAGAGAAATGTTGTATTTTAATCAATGGCCTGTTTTCCTTTCACCTGGTCTAAGGCAGCTCAGGATACAGCTGTTTTCACTCTTCTTTTACCATCTTCCAGAAGGACCTATGCAGAAGCTGCCACTTCGCACACTGAGCAGCCACTGTGTTGCCTCACATCTGCTCACATGGTGTGAGTCTTCCAGACCTCCTCAGCAGTTGGAAACCCAGCTTTGACCCGCTATTGGCAAGGAGGGCACCATCTGCTAACGCTGACAGCAGGGCACTAAACAAAGCAGGGTTCCCGCAGGCAGCTTTACCCTTTGGCAATTCTCGCACAAGTTCATTACCATACAGAGTCCCCCATAGCCAGAAGAAAATCAATGCCAAACTGACTTATTTCAAGCAGGAACCTCAAGATTCTGCTGCCAGAGTTGTCCTCTGAGGAAAGTAGATTTCCTTGGCAGAAAAGGTGCCATTTTTGCCAACCATCTTGATAGCTTTCTTTTAGAACGGTCAGTGCTGCACTGAGCAGCAGCCATGCCTCGGATGAGAAAGGTCTACCCTGCCTGAAAGGAGGCAGAGTCCCAGGCAGAACCCAGGCAGGAGTCAGGACACCCAGCGGCTAGGTCCTTTCTGGGGCAGGGGAAAGTTTGGATGCAAAGAGACGGCCAACATTCCCCTCCCAAGTCCCCTCTCCTAGGGCAGCAAGACTAGGGGATGGGGGACGGGCTTGGGTGCAGCCTACACACAGCATCCCACTCCTCAGGCCCCAGACTCAGCCCCCCAAGAATACCTCGAGGCCCATTCCTGCAGTGGAGCAGAAGACTCCAACCTGGGAGGGCAGGAAGAATGAATCCCACCCTGGAAGGGGCAGGAAGAACGGCTTCTCCAGCATGCTCCCAGCAAAGGGAAGCACAACGGGGTGACTCTCGTTCACATGCTCACAGAACACACACCCCCACAAGCTGCTTCCCTTCGATGAGCCTTGGTTCCTCCACAAAGAGAAGAATTCCAGGACAGAGAGATAATAATAAATTAGCACCTATCTGGAGTAAACGCAACTGAGAGGCCAGCACAGTGGTTCAGCCTATACTCCCAGCACTTTGGGAGGCTGAGGTGAGGGGACTGCCTGAGCCCAGGGGTTCGAGACAGCCTGAGCAACTTGGTGAGACATCGTCTCTACAATAAATTAAAAAATTAGCTGGGCGTGGGGGTGTGTGCCTGTGGTTCCAGCTACTTGGAAGGCTGAGGCGGAAGGATCGCCTAAGCCCAGCAGACTGAGGCTGCGGTGGCCGTGAGTATGCCAACTGCACTCCAGCCTGGGTGACAGAATAAGACTGACTCCAAAAAAAAAAAAAAAAAACACAACAAGTAACTGAGAATGAGGCTCTAGCACCCACCAGTCAAAGTGTCTGACACATCCATGCAGTGTCTAGAATAGATGGCACTGCACTCAAATACTGCCCTTCTACTCACAACTGTCCAGTTCCCACAAAATCTTTCCCATCCATTTTCAGAAAGAGCCCAATTTCCCATTCTGAGGGGCCTCAGGATTGTGTGGAAACCTCAGGGAAATGACACTTGATTTTTCTAGCTCTGGTGGCTTTATTTCCTTCTCATCGTGACAACGCCAGGTCATCTGCCTCTGTAAATTTTAGTCAGCTAACTCTGGGCCTTCCCACAGCCTCGTGCCTTGTCTTGTTTATTTTCACCCACAAGATTTAGGAAAACTAAGGCATCTAGTATACTTAATCATATTAGGGCCAACATTATTAATAACTGACCAAAATAAGTAGAAGATCCATTTCCCCGGGTCAAAAGGTCCCGACATGAGCCTAGACTCTGGCAACACTCCTCATCCCCTCCCCAACACGCCTGCGGAAACATCACCTGCTCATGGCAACAAGACTTGAGGGAGTGGGGAGGAAGTGGGACTTGAGGCAGGGGCAGGCGGGGATCCAGAACTGAGGGAAGAGCTGCAAAGCCAAGGGAAAAGGCACCAGGTGGGTCTGGGGTCAACCAACTCACAAGAGCTTCTCACTGAGGACGAAATGAAAGTATTCTCTTTTGGTACAACCAGTTACCCCAAACCTGGATCTCCCAGAAGCCCAAGGCCACGAGAAACCAACCCATGTGTGCCCAGCACGCACCACAGTGAGGACGGGCACCCATACCCACTGGGCTGCAGCACTGAACACAAAGTCACCCAGCACTGGAGAGGACGGCCATGAGCTCTTAAACGTGCGTCTGTGACTACTAAGGACTCCTAAGGAAAACGCCCATTTAAACTCAGTTCAGATGTAAGAAATTAGACTTGAAGTCTTCCATGACCAAATTCCCATGTAAATTTATGCTGCCTATACATACCTTTTTAAATCTCAACTCAGGGCACACAAATGAACCCTCTAATTTTGTAAACAGTGATTCTAAATGTCTGACCAGTCACTGTGAGGAGTGTTAAGCCCGTATCTAGACAAAAGGTTAACACACACTAAAAGGAGGCTGATGGAAATTACACAGCCAGTCTCTATTTCCCAGTTTTCATAGACTGCAGTGATGGCCTCTTCTCAGGGAATCTGAACAAACACACTGTAGTGATGGTGTGGAGTAAGTTATCATGACACGGGGTTGGAGCCAACAGGCTACTGTCCATTCGGCAGACGTCTAGTGAAAATGAGCCACAGACAGTGGCCCTGCATGTTTGAATAACATACTCCAAACCAGCAATCCTATATTATGTGCCCTGAAAGGGAGCCACGAGTTCCAGGAAGCTACCCACGGTCCTTCCAGATCATACTTCCCAAGTCTGGGCCAAAGCTGATAAGCAGAGTCACTCACTCACCCAACCCAGAAGAAACCCACACCAGAGTTCCTTAAAACACTACAGAATTTTTATTTATTTATTTATTTTAATTAAAGTAGAGATTAGGTCTTGCTATGTTGTAGGCTGGTCTTGAACTCCTGGGTTCAAGCAATCCTCCCGCCTCAGCCTCCCAAAGTGCTGGGATGACAGGTGTGAGCCACTGCACCCAATCTAGAATTTTAAAGTAAAAGCAACCTTTATGAAGCATTAGAAAATTGGTTAAATAAACCTCAAGGTAGCCATATCAAGCAATATTGATTTTTAGCATTTAAAAAATGCTTCAAAAACACGGATCCGAGAGAAACCGTACCGGGCAGGAGGCAGAAGCCTGCTGCTAGGTTCAAACTCTCCTCTACCCTCTGTCAGCTCTGCAGCTCAGTGTCTCTTCCCCTCAGTATCCTCATCTGTAAAATGGGGTACACAGAAGTACTTCCCCCTCAGCTTTGTCATGAGAATTCCCTGAGGGAGTCCATGCAGAGCTACTGACCCAGAGCCAGGAGCAAGTAACCATTCAGTCAACTCACTGCTGTTAGGCTGGCTGTACAGTATTGGTATAGCAGGAGGACACACCTGGATCATAGTAAGCTTCAACAAAACTATATACACGTGAAAAATCGTACGTACAGACTGGCAAGTAACGGTCGAAGCATCTATTCACAAAAATAAGGCTAGCAGAAAACAGGACAAAAACTTCTCAAAAAGAAAGAAAAACCTGACCTATTGTGAAGACCTGCTGGGCCCCACCAGATTACCAATGCCCTCCCCTGCTCGGCACTCTTGCTGCTGTCCCCTCAGCCCACGAAGCTTTCCAACTGACCACTGGGACACCTCCTTCTCTCCTCCCCTTCACCCACAAAGCCCAGAGGCAAAGAGGACATGGGATGATGGTGGAGACCACATCCCCCACTAGAAACAGTGATGCAGATGTGTGGGCTGCCCAGGGAATGCTGGGAAATCCATGGGGGGTGCTGGGAAAGAGGCTCTGCAGGCCACTCGTGAGGACGGAAGGAAGTCCCCAAAGGCCAAGTGAGGGTCAAGGGCACCAGAGGCCGTGCCCACACCTGGACACTCTCCATGGGTCCTCAACAGCCCCCTTCCCCACTCCTCTCTGGACCCAAGTGCACATGTGCCTCCTGCAACTTGAAAGACTCGGGGCCCAGACCCAGCAGGCAATTCTGAGAGGGGGCACCTTTTCTGAGGAAGGGCCAAGTGCAGTGGGAGAGGCAGAGGCAGAGCCAGATCTTGATGCTGAGAGAACAAGTGACCACCTGAATCATGAAGGGAGAGGAAAGGCCTCACGCTGTCTCACCAGCACCTTCCACACAAGCAGAGCCAACAGCCACCAAGAGACCGGTGGGGGGCCAAGCTTGCTCCCAGAAATCCCGCCAAGGAAGGGAGGACAGAGCCACCCACTTTATTTCTTTGAACGAGTGTCCCCTACTGTCATGGCAGATGAGCCTCCCCCTCATCCCACCCCAGCCCCTGCACGTCTCCAGAACGGACTCGAAGGCAAAGAGCAACAGGAGAGCACTCTGTGGGGACAGTCTTTCCAGTCACAACTCTTTAATAATGATTCCGGCCCCCGAGCTGGATGGAGAAATGTCTCCCGCCAGGCTGGACCTCAAGTTCTCAGTGGGAGCCTGAACCCTCATTCACAGAGATGCGGAGGTCGGCCCAAGAGGGTCCTCTGCTCCCACAGGCCCAGGTCAGCTGAGCACAGATCACGGATCCTCAGAGGATACTGATTCTCATCATGCACTAAAGCAGACCGGCCTTGCTCTGCGGGTTTGCCCTGCCAGTGTCATTACTACTCCTGTCTTTCAAGGTTATGAAACTTCAGTGAACAAGAAAGATAGTCTGAGATGCTTCTGTTTTACAGACTGATTCTGCGCTCTCTGTGAAAGTCATAAGGTAGGTATTTGCACGTCCCCTCTCACCTAATAAAAAAGTGAAACCCAGTCCTCCCAGCCCAGTCTGGCAGGAGGGCAAAACCAGCACCTTTACACTGGCTTCAAGGTTCTGGTTCCTTCCAAGAGAACATCCAAGCGGGAAGTGTCCTGTTGCCCACTCAATGCTCACAAAGAGAAATTCCAAAGCTTTGCCTTCTGAAGCTCAGAAGCAGAGTCAGTCCCCGTGTTTTATAAAAGTATTTCAAAACACTCTATATTTCATAATCCCTTGGGAGAATTCATTAAAATAGTTCTATGATGACTTAAGTATTTTATATTTTTAAACCTGAATAGCTATTATCACTTTTTCAATCGTTTCTGGCAATGAAAAATGCATGTGGCATGACCAATCAAACCTCCCAAGTTCCTTAGCTCCAAATGTGCTATTTGCATAGTCAAACGTACTGGACGGCAGTGGCTGGAGCGAAGCTCTTCTCTTTGTTTTCCATGGGAAAAAAAAAGAAACTGCTGAAGGCTGACATGTTGTAATACCCGGGGGCTTCTGACCCACCATCCCTACAGCAACCGGTGAAGGAGTGCTGGAACACGGCCACGCTGGACGCGGGAGGGGAGTTGGCGGCACGCACAGCCTCCCCTCGCTTCCAAGCCGGTGGCCTCTCCACCGAATGGCGGACTCGCCTCTGGAGGAGCTGAACTTGGCCTCAGAATCCCTTCGCCCCTCATCCCAGCCAGACACCACCGAGGCAGCCCACTGGGCACACAGGCGGAAACCCGCCTGCTGGCTTGGCCTGCACCTACCCCAACAGGCTCGCGCTGGCTGCTCACCCTCCCAGCTCACCTCCCACACCCGCCTCTCCCAGCCCAGGCACCCCCGCCCTGGGCATTTTGCTGCTGACAATGTTCCGACCTACCATTTCCAAAGCTGGAAGCCTCCGCCCCCCGGGTCCTCTCTCAGCCCCACATCCCAGCTGTGCCAGGGCTCTTCCAAAACGTCTCCTCATACAGTCCCCTCCAGGCCACTGGCTGGTCCAGGTCTGGCCGTCCCCCAGCCACAGCAGCAGCCTCCTCAGCTGACCCACTTCGAGACCTGCCTGTGCCCCCTGGACAGAGCTGATCTTCGCTGTTTAAAACCACGGGGGGACGACCCACCATCCTCGACACGGAGGTCACAGTCGGCTTGTGAATCTAAACCCCAAAGCTCCTTCCTAATCCCCCACTTACCCTCTTGATATTCAACTCCGTAACACTGTGCACAGCACCAAAGGCCACAGACTGCATGATCCCTTTCACAGAAATTTCTCCAAGTGACAAAACTCAGATGACAAACAGTCCCGACTGCTGGCATGGTGGGGAGGGAAGGTGGAGTGGGTGAGGGGGAAGACTTCGATGGCACAGTTCTGCATCCCAATGTGTAGAATACTCAAATCGACACATAGTGAAGTTTTATAGAATGACACACGCACACAAACCACATAAAAACTCTTGAAATCCAAATTAAAACCTGCACCTGAGCTAACGATATTGGACCAACACCCATTTCCTGATTTTAACAGCATACTGTGGTTGTGTGAGACACCACAAGGGACAGCTGAGTGACACAGGACCTATACGTTGTTTCTGCAACTTCTTGTGGTCATAAACTATTTAAAAATAAAGAGCTAGCTGGGTGCAATGGCTCACACCTATAACCCCAGCACCTTAGGAGGCTGAGACGGGAGAACTGCTCAAGCCCAGGAGTTCAAGACCAGCCTGGGCAATACAGTGAGACCTCGTCTTCACAAAAAAATGAAAACTTAGCTAGGTGTGGTCGCATGCACCTGGAGTCCCAGTCACTCAGCTTGAGCTGAGGAGGTCAAGGCTGTGGTAAGCTGGGATCAGACCACTGCATGCCAGTCTGGATAACAGAGGGAGACCTTGATTCCAAAAAATTTAAATTTAAATTTAAAAAATTGTTTAAAAAGCTGAATTAATGTTTTTAACGTTTACATCCAGTCTCCCTTTGTGCACCTTATTCCTTCTGTCCCTGAGAGATCACTCTCAGCGCACCGTCATGGGTGAAAAAACGCCTATTCACTCACGCCTGATGACTCCTCCAGCAACGTCAGCTCCTTTTCTCCAGAGCAAATCTACCAAAACTGTACTAACAACATTTTATACATTATTTCCCCCTTCAAGATTACGGCCTACCTCTTAGGAACATACCTTCAGTGTTGCCCGCTTCACCTGGCAAAGAGGTGGCAGCACCCACACTTCCTTCCTGCAAACACAGTCTTGGCCACACCCAACAGAGGCAGAAGCCAAACCAAGATGCACAGCGCCGCACGGAGGAGATGAGGAAACCCAGGTGCAGCCTAAGTAAGTGTGTGCCCCACCACACACCTGACAGCTGCATCACTCTGATGCTGCAAGGTGTCCCGTTTGGGCAGCAGCAACACAAGACCTCAAGAGAAAAGACACCAGATACATCCCCCAAAAGAAGCTAATGGACGGAGTTGCCAACACTGTCCTGAATGCTCAGAATCATCTGCCAGAAATGATGGTTTCTTTTTTTTTTTTTAAAGTTGGAGTCTCATTCTGTTGCCCAGGCTGGAGTGCAGTGGCAAGCTCACAGCCACCACAGCCTCGACCTGCTGGGCTCAGGTGATCCTTCCACCTCAGCCTTCCAAGAAGTTGGAATTACAGGTACAGGACCACCATGCCCAGCTATTTTTTTGTTAATTTATTGTAGAGATGAGGTCTTGCCAAGTTGCCCAGGCTATTCTCTAACCTGTGGGCTCAGGCAATCCTCTCACCTCAGCCTCCTAAAGTGTTGGATTATAGTCATGAGCCACTGCAAAATGCCACAGGCACCTGGAGATTAAACAACACAAGTTCAGATCCACCAGTTTGAACCACTGACATCCGTGTAGAACCGAGTAGCACTACTATTGAATGAAAAAAACAGAATGTAAGTAAAGTTCCTTACACAACATTTGTGAATACAGTAAGTACTTAATAAATGGAAACCGCTTTTGTTGCAGTCATTATTTGTGGTGCAGTTAATATTGAATTATTCTTTCTGACAAGACTTGTTCAAGACACAGTAGTTTCTTGAAGGCCTTTGTACAATCTAGAGCCAGAAGTAAAATCCAGGCTGCCTAATCACAAACCAGTGCACTATCCTAAAATCAACAAAGATACTGAGGGTTTTACTCCCTTAGAAAAGGGACGAGGCCAGTTCCTAGGGGCCTGAGTGAACATCCTCAGAAAGGGAGAACACAACCACACAACCCGGTAAGATCCAGAGGCCACACGCCGTGGAGACTGACCAACCACCAACAGGGAGGGCTGGGGCCCCTGCAGACCAGGTGATATGTCTGGGTGGGATCCTAACAAGTGGCTTCCAGGAAACATGGAGCCATCGAGGCAGTGACCGTACCCCAATTTACAAGACCTCAGGTGAGATGACCCTAGGAGCTACAGATGAAAGACCATGCCTATGAGAACTTGAAGAAATCTGCAAACATCTTCAACTTCCTTATAATAGTAACTACTAAATCTCCTAAAACAAAAAGGGCCTATCTGCAGGGGCCCTGGAAAAAAGGCTCTACCCCACAGGTGCCTCAGGAGAACGGAACTGAGGTCAGACAAGAGGTCCAAGTACAGGGAGGATGACCGCAAAGGAGTAAGGAAAAAGGCCCTGGTCTTGTGGGTGCTGGGGGATGGGCACGCGCGCACGCACACGCACACGCACACACACTCTCTCTCTCTCTCTCAACCAGCTGTCAAGAGGTCCACATGGTTCCGAGAGAAAAACACATAAACTTACTCTCAGATACTTAGTGAAAGAGAAACCCTACCAACAATATCAGAATAGCAGAAACTTAAATGAACCTACGTGGATGTCTTGACAAACAATTGGAATACGTAAGGTAGCTACATTCTCTCACCCATGAATGAACGAGATTCCCAGAACTCCTGGCCTTCTCAGTGTCACAGATTAGGTGACAGCTCAGTTAGAGGCAGTGACACTCTCCTCAATGAGGTCTTAGGTGTGGTCTGGGCAGAACGGAGACTTGAAGAAAGCCGTTGCCTTCTCTGAAGGCAGCATGACCTGTTTGGGATCAGTTATGTGACTGGTCCAAGGGCACAGAGCCTGAATGGGAAGCCATGGCCATCTGATCCTAAACGCTGAGCATACCCATGACTGTCTCCCAAACTCTGACAGCAAAATACCACAGCAAGCACCCAAAGAAAGAATCAAAAGTCCTGGAATCAACAGCTGTTGCATGCTGCGTGACCCTGAGCAAGTTCTTAGCTTCACCATCAAATGGGGCGATGACACCCGAAGCAGTCACTTCACTGGCTTGCTCGAGATCCAGCCTGCTGCAGAGGCCACAGTCACTTATCACCACCTGAACCAGAGCTGGCACAGACTTTCCATCCAGCAAGCACATCGAAGAACAAGTGCAGTCATCTTCCACACAGCACTCGATGGGAGGGACATTTTTAGAAATCACTAAAACACAGAACACACTGTGTACCACACAATACAATAGGCACCCAAAAAGAGATTACAAATTATTATAGTTTTAAAGCACAGCTGAACTTTATTCCAACCTCATATTTTTAATACAAATTATTGATCCCTTAAGAAATCTTAAAGGTAACTGTCAGCAAATAAAATACCCTGAAAACCTATCCCATCAGATTCATCTGACCATTAAATTTGAAGAGGCATTCTGTGCTGAAAGTAACACTGGGCAATTTGACTAAATCAAGCCTATTAGCCGGTAAAGGTCTTCCCTCATTCTAACAAGCTTAAAGCTCATTTTTCTTTTGAGTCCGAGCCTCACTCTGTCACCCAGGCTAGAGTGCAGGTGGCATACTTACAGCTCACTACAGCCTTGACCTCCCAGACTCAGGCAATCCTTCTACCTCAGCCTCCTGAGTAGCTGGGGCTATAGATGTGTGCCACCATACCCAACTAAGTTTTTTTTTTTTTGTAGAGACGAAGTCTCCCTATGTTTCCCAGGCTGATCTCCTGGACTCAAGCAATCCTCTCACCTCAGCCTCCCAAAGTGCTGGGATTATAGGCATGAGCCACCACCCCTGGCTAAGTCTCATTCTTTACTAAGGTCTATTAAACATGCCCCCCAAAATCTGAAAAGCAAGCTGCCCTTTTAATAAAATATCTATATATGAGGACTACCTAAGCCCAGGGGTTTGAGACCAGTCTGGGCAGTTTGGCGAGAGCCTCATCTCTACAATAAATCAAAAACTTAGCTGGGCGTGGTGGCACATGCCTGTGGTTCCAACTACTTGGAAGGCTGAGGCAGAAAGATCATCTGAGCCTAGCAGATCAAGGCTGTGGTGGCCATGAGTATGCCACTGCACTCTAGCCTGGACACCAGAAAGGGGCTCCAACTCAAAACACACACACACACACACACACACACACACACACAGAGCCACTGGAAAGCTTACAAATCAACACAAAAAAGACCAAATAAAAGTCAAATGCCCTTTTATGGGGAGTTTCCTAGCCAGAAATCCTGTCAGCAAAAACCTCTGCAATGTCCAAACCCCATGTGATTCTGGACTGGTACATCCCTGGCCTCCTGTTGCCGTGGCAAGTCCCTGGTGCATTTCTGCTATCAGGACCCCAACACACCTTAGGGTGTCCCCTCAACCAGATTCTGATGCTCCACAAAGCAGCCAGTCTTAGATACTCTGTGATATAAACAGAACAGAGGACACCTTGAGCTCCTGATTTTGACTTTAGTTTCAGTTTTTGTTGTTGTTTTGTTTCTGAGGCAGGATCTCACTCTGTGGCCCAGGCTGGAGTGCAGTGGTGTAATCACAGCTCACGGTAGCCTCAACCTACTGGGCTCAAAGGATTTTTTGTTTGTCTGTTTGTAGAGATGAAGTCTCCCTATGTTGCCCAAGCTGGTCTCAAGCTCCTGGCCTTAAGCAATAGTCCCAGCTCAGCCTCCCAAAGTGCTGGGATTACAGGGGTGAGCCACTCTGCCTGGCCCTGACTTTCATGCCAAATGCTGACTCAGGACACCAGGACTCCTCTTGAAGCCAAGAGGACAAATGTGTACCCATTTCCCCCCTCAGTTGGCCCTCTCCCTTCAAAGGCACAAATGGTATTAGTGGGTTCTTGAGCTGGACTTAACAACTAACCACCCAATGGTGCCCGCTGTCCCCAAGTCAGCCTCTGTCTCCTTTAGACGTGTGCAGACATCACATGGATGCAGGACACTGCATCAGCAGAAGGGCATGGTGGGAGATGTCTGCTGTACCATCCTGGAGTCAGAGACCTCACAGGGCGGCCCCCTCCCTGCTGGGCATCAATAGGGATTCTCAACCTGGACCACCCCTGGGGAACCTTTAAATAGCTTGATACCCCAGCTTCAGCCCGGACTGACTGCATAAGAATCTTTGGGGAAGGGACCCCAGTATCAGTATGAGTTAAAGCTCCCCAGAGGATTTCAACATGCACCAAGGCAGAAAGCCAGCAGCCTGGTCTGGGAGACTGGCCCGAGCTCAACAGGAGGCTGGGAGGCCAGTGGCAATACCCAGCACACTCCTCATCCTGGAGGGTGCTCACGGGTCTTCCTCCACCTGGGAAGGAATCCCAGCCGTGTAGGGAGGGGCACTTCCTGGGGGCAGCTCACTTTTCAACCTTTTCCTCTCCAACCCTTCTTCTCCACAAGGCATGGGCAAGCCCTCCCCACCGTCCCTCTCGCCATCTGACTTCGGTGACCTAGGACTAAGGCTGCAGACCCATTCCATACTCACCACAGACCCAGCCCCTCCCTCCGCACACCAATTCCACTCCCACTGCAGACCCATCCCAAGCCCATTCTCAGTCCCAAAGGATGTTCTCTGAATGAACTATCTGGCTAACCTAAGATCTCCAAAATACAACCCTTAATTTACCAAAGACATATCTTTAAGCAAATGGCTCCCAGAAGCTCAAAGAACTGACAGATTTTTTCCAGTCCTCAAACATCTTTTTGAAGAAAGTTTCATTCCTAGCTAATTAAAGATCATTTTTAAATTGTGATGCCTAAATCAGAGGTTTATGCAGAAACACGTTTTTCTCCACATTCCCATAAATCGACTAATCATTACAAGATAACTTGCTCCCGGCTTGTTTCCCTGAACAGAGAATTTACTTTTCTAAGTGGCATTATTCAGTTTATCTACTCAAACTCTTGCAATATATTACAAATGCCCCACGATCTGGCTTACTAAACTCACTTCTCCCATAGTATACACTTTATTTCAACCCTGCAACAATCACATCACCTAGAAGAAAATGTACATAGACATTCTGCAGTATTTGACAAAAAAGAAGACTGGGGCAGAGAGAAGTGAAATCCTATGAAGTTCAATGTCTAGGCCTACATATCCCAACAACTGAGCGTATTCCTAGAACTCTACTCCTTAGTACTTAAGGGATCCTAGTACCGGCATCTACTATCTATCTATCTTCAAGACTGATGTTTAAGATGGAAGCTGCTCTATCTAATAAGAAAAAGTAAATTCAATTTTTAAAAAACATTTAAAAGAGGGAGAAAAAAATCACCATACCACCGAGATAAACAATCGCTTCTGGCCTCAGTCTCCCATAATCACACACACTCCCAGCACCTGTTCTGTGGCCTTAGAAGCCACGTCTGAATCTCTGTGGGGTCAGAATTTGGAAAAAACGACTCCAGAGAGAACAGCGCTTAGACACCACGCAGTTCTGTGGGACACAACACCGGTGTGTGCCACGGCGAGCCAGGCTGGGCTCCTGGTCCTTCTCAGCACGGCTCTCAGGCCGTGCTCCCAAGCACTCAGCTGCGTCACCTCATCTGCATCCCCTTCGACCCCCGTGGCTTCAGAGCAGAGGGAGCTGAGGAACCAAGGGTCTGGGGGCTTCGAATCACCCACAGTCACAAAGCTCCAGCACCCTCAAAGCCCCCATGGGGGGGATCTCAGCCCTGCCCCAGGCTCCCCAGTGGCTGCTGGGTGTACTTGTTCTTCAATAGAAGGCTCCCCGGCTGAAAGATGAGGCCTGGCTGGGGTTTCCTCGGATGACAAGCAGGCTTGGACACCAAAACTCAGAAGATTTTGTTGGGCAAGAAATTGATAAAAAACATGCACTTCATTCCAAACAAATTCTAGAGTTCACTGGAAAGTGACTCCTGGCACATCTTTTGTTTGGTTGCTTGCTTGTTTTTAAAGAGATGGGGGCTGGCTCTGTTGCCCAGGTTGGAGTGCAGTGATACAACCATGGCTCACTGCAGCCTCCAACTCCTGGCCTCAAGCAATCCTCTCACCTCAGCCTCTGAGTAGCTGGGACTACAGGCATGCACCACCACGCTGGGCTAGTTTATACTCCTTCATTAGAACCAAAACACAACAACAAAAGCCAGGGAAACATTCTGACCATACCTTGCATACAATAAGCACTAACAAATAGTAGTTCCCATTTCAAAGGACACCAAGCTGGGAGGTTTTCATAAATATTCCTTTCCAGACCTCACAACTCCAAAAGAAAGGAAGCATCCTCACAAAACAGCAGAGACAATGTGAGTGCAGATCTTGCACAAGATCCCCCACAGCTAGGAAGCAGGGTCTAAGGGTCTAAGGGTCATAGGTCTGGACCAGAAAGTGCTTGTGAGCCTTGCAGGGTGCGCCATTCCAGAAGCATCTGACTAGCCCAGCTCGCCCCAGGTCTTCACACTAGATGCCATCATCAGCAGAAAGAGCAGAGTCAGATACCACTTCCAACTCCCTCCAGGTGAACTCACCTTCCTGCACGTATTTCATGAAGCTGGCAGCAACAACGATGAGTATCAGGAAACTGACTATTCAAGAAGTCAGACCAAACAGTGTGGTGTATGCAGATTTCAATCAATAATCGCATTTCCTCTACCTGAAAATCCTTCGGCTTTTAGAGGCATCAAGGGGGAAGTGGCTAGAATAGAAACGCTAAGGTCGTAGACAAGGTCGATTTGTCACAAACAGCGTACATGTTTCCTGCCCACCAGGAAAAAAAAAAATCAAGTGTCACTGAGCATTCTTTTCTCCCTAGGCGGCAGCCAGCGCAGGAGAACACGAGCAGTCGAGCTGCATTCAGTGCCAGCCACGTCCCACATTTCACAGAATCCTGCAGGCTCCAGCCAAGCAGGGAGACCACTGCAGCCAAGTCAGCTCTCGTGCAGCCCTCGGGAATTAAGGACTCCACAGGCTGGGACACGCTGGGTAGGGGCGAGCACACTTCGGGAAGGGGCCAGAGAACAGGAACCTCAGTCTTGGTGGGCCACACGGTCTCTGCCGTGTTATCTTTCTCTCCATTTTAACTCTCTTTGTAAAAGATAAAAACCATTCGTAGCTCATGAGCTGACAAAAGCCAGGCAAGGGCACCAGCCGTTGGCTGACCTCTGGCACTAGGCCACCAGACAGCAGGCACACTCTGTCCATTGCCTGCCGTGTTGGCATTGCTGCGAGCCCACGGGAGGAGCCGAAGGCCACACAGCCATGGGAGCTGCCACAGCCACTTGGAAATAGCTTTCACGCAGGGCTCTACAGAACGAGAAACGCCCTCCCCATGCTCCCCCACCTGTCCTCCAGCATTCACAAAAAGGCGGGAGAGCAGGGCCTTGGGCGCTCCACTGTGCTGGGAGCCTCCTCTGCCTGGGCTCCGCCCTCACCCCCTCCCCCAGTTCCCCCTACAGATGAGCAGAGGAGTCGGTACCTGCTATCTGCTGATAAGTCACTCACCAGTGACATGGCCAGTGCAACAGCATTCGGCTCTTAGAGCCTAAAGCCAATGTTCTCCTATCACCCTACACCATGACCCCTAAAGGTCCATCTCTGTCAGGAATATTTTTATAGTCAGTGCCACCTCTCTGGACAGTGGCCCTTGGAAGGCTCTGGTCAGACAGTTCTCCTAGGTGAGCTGGCTCAGATGGCTGAAGAACACCGTCTCTTTGCGGCCTCTCACAAACACACACGCGTCCCATTGGAATCTCCCCTGCCCGGGACCGGCTCTACCCTCAGGCCCAACGGATTGTTTGCTTTGTACAGCACCCCAGAGCGGGACCATTTAAAAAAGCACAGTGCTGCCATGTGGGAGACCCTCAGTGGTGCTGCCCTCCCAACCCTGTCATGACTTCTGGAAGGTACTGTTAGGATACCTTAGGGATATAATGGGAGCCAAGGTGTTGAGGCCCAAGCTGCCAGCCTTGGCACAGGGGACAGACAGACCCTCCAGATTAGGAACCAGGCCACGCACTCACTGGGGTGAGGCGTCACTGTCTGCGACATGACAGGGACTCCACCCAGGCGCCCACCAACAGCCCCAGAAGCAGCATGCAAGAGGGAAACATGCACTACTAGGCAGGGACTGCTAGACCAGGCAGACCCAAGAAGACACCACTGTGTCTCCACCTTCCTCTGGGTACATCGCTGCTGCATCTCAGGATAACACAGGGTGAGAGCACAGGGTCTGCAGCCAGACTGCCTGGATCTGATTCCCAGCTTTATGAGGGGGACCCTGGGCAAGTCACTTACCTGCTCTGTGCCTCAGTTGCTTACAAAACCACTCCTAGTGCTGAAGAATCCCCCCCTGAGGGGAGTTTCGAGGTGTGACCCACTGGTCACCTAGCCTCCTAAGTTTATCACCCATCATTACATCTTTCTCGTACTC
>NW_007259943.1:94129-119960 GCF_000164805.1 Carlito syrichta | reverse complement strand
GGGGTTTCGAGGTGTGACCCCCTGGTCCCCCCCCCCCCCCGGTGTCCCTTCTCTCTTCCTCCTTAGTTAGGCCTAAACTGAGGTGAAGACTTCCTCACTTCTGAGAAAACCACAGAAGAGTTGTTACTTTGTTCCACCCTCCCAAACCTGTCATGATTTCTGGAGGTATCATAAGAAGACACAGGAGTTGGGAGCTGGGGAGAGGGGAGACAACAGAATAAAAAAGGGGGAATTTATAGCCAAGATTTGCAGTTATTCCACAGACCCTGATATCCACCAGCACAGAGCAAAGAGGACCAACTGTTTATATCACACGATCCGACCTGCCGCCTACTATGTACACTATTTTCCATTTCCATTCTGTTTGCTCCAGTGATGTCACCCAGAAGCACACACCTCTTCAGGGAGGGAGGTGAAGCGGATAAGCAGAGCACTAAAACGTCATCAAAAGAATAAATACTATAACACCAACACCCTTTTTTGGTTATTGGGCTGCTTTTTTCCATTTTGCCATACTGATATAGAAATATAAATGTTACGAGGCGAGCAGCACTAAAGCTATGGAACCATGACCTGCTGTCCCCTCCAATATTAAAATGGCTCTTGATGATGGACCATCAGTGAAACACCAGGAAGAAGAGACTCAAACACCTCCCCCTTCCATACGCCCATAGCACTTTGGAAATAATGCTAGAACTTAAAAAAATCTCCGTCAGTAAAGCAACATGCTTAAGAGACTGGGCTTTGGGATCAGACTGGCCCAGGGTTCACAGCCCGAGTCAAGCCCAGATGCACCATTCTAAAATAGGACAAGTCATCTCTGCAAAGCTACGTATGTCATCGAGTACAGTAATAAAGACTGCAGAACAGTACTCTCTTAAGTGAGCTTGGTACTTATTAGGTACTCAATGTCAACTTTTTTTTTTTTTTTACAACTTTATACTAAAATCATACCTACAAAGAAGCAGGACTATTATATTAATAAATCGTTGGAGGGACATGAAATGATACAGCCACTTCAGAAGGCAGTTTGGCAATTTCTCAAAAAGTAAGATATAAAACTGCCACATGCGAAAACCAGAGAATCTCCAAAAAGGAAATAAAAAACCTACCATACAACCTGGCAATTTCATTCCCAAGAGAACTAAAAGCATGTCCATGCAAAGATGTGCCCACGAAGGTTCACAGCAGCTTTGTTCACAACAGCCACCCACGGAAACAACCCGTGTCATCACTGACGAGTAAACAGGTAACACGTGGTTCATCCATGCACTGGAACATGATCCACTGCAAAGGGAAATGAGTGCCAGATACACGTTGTACCACGAACCCCAAGAACGCGATGCTGAGGGAAAGAAGTTCGTCACAGAGAAACACATACTGTGCAATTCAACTTGAACGAAATGTTCAGAAAGGGCAAATCTAGAGTGCCACAAAGCAGATCAGGACTTGTCCAGTCTGGGGTGGGAACAGAAATTAACCGCGGATGAGTCTGAGGGATCTTAGTGGGGGATGAAAGTGTTCTCCACTGATTTATGGGGGCAGCTGCGCCATTCAGTAAAGCACCTGAAAACTGAACTGCCCACTTACAATGAGTGAAGTTATATACGTAAAATCTATCTCAATAAAGATGTTTAAAAGAAAAATGACATGTTACACATCTTTACACATCTGTCTCCACCACCGGCTGGGAGATCCTTAAGGGCACAGACTTCCAGGCTCATCCAGCCCCTGCGTCTAGTAAAACACCAGGCACCAAGTGAGAGCTGAAATGCCAAGTGAATGAAGGATTTTTTAAAAACAAATCCCCTGCCTGAGCCCGCGGGTTCGAGACCCGCCTGGGCAGCGAGACCTCATCTCTACAACAAATCAAAAAATCAGCCGGGTGTGGTAGCACATGCCTGTAATTCCGGCTACTCGGAAGGCTGAGGCGGAAGGATCGCCAGAGCCCAGCAGGTGGAGGCTGCGGTGGCCGGGAGCGGCCACTGCACTCCAGTCTGGGCGACAGAGTGAGACTCCAACTCAAACAAACAAACAAACAAACAAAACAAATCCCCCCACCAAAAAACTTTGCCTTGTTCCACACCTTCAGGATTCACCTCAACTTCACATTCCTGTCGTGCACCTAACGGATCCCCAAAACCAATGACCATGGTGGTCACAAAGCAAAGGTATCCTTGAAGCTTCAAGCTGCTCAAAACCATGACCCAATACCTCAACGTAGCCTGACCAACTGATTATGATGTGCAGTTTATTTCTGTTCAAAGTTTAGAAGGAAAATCTGTTTTATGTTTTCATAATAGCAATATAATGAAAACTTCGTGGGCTGCAAGCAGAGAATAAAGACAATGAAATAAACATCAGATCCAAAAAGGGGGAAGGCCCAGAAAAATTATAATCTAATTTAAAATAAATTTCTAAATGTTTTCAAGCAATTTCTTACTGGTGATTTAGAAGCTGCCAATTTAATAAATGCACCAGATACTTTCCCCACAGAATTATTTAATTCCCATCTCTTCGAAGATACGGAAACTGCAACACCAAGATTAGATGAATTGTCCAAGGTCATAAAGCAAATAAGCGGCAGAGGCAAGATTTGAACCAGTTTGCCTCAACAGCCCATGCCCTTAACCGTGACATTTTACCCTTTTACCATGAGGAAGTGCATTTTATTTATATATCTAAATAGCAAGTCCTGGTATACTGAAACCTGGGGTTAAGCAGGGTACATCACATAAATTCTAGATGTGGAATATAGTGGGCAATACACTTTTACTCACGACTTCATTATTGCTGCTACAATACTAGTTGAGAAGAGAAAATCTTGCAATCCTTAATAAGTAAGACCTACTGAAACATACTCTTCCTTGGTACTTTCCAGTGGACAGATAAAATGATGTGAACATGGTGAGTCAAAGCTACTCATTCTATCTCTTCACCTGTTCTTCCCTAAGATCCACTTGGACTTTAACCACAGGCCATTTATAACTTCTTATTTCTTATCCTAGCTTGAAGACAAAGGTCACTCACAAGATGGCATGATTTTCAGGTCATGGTCATCAGCTCTTATGATTTAATATATTCTTGGAACCACATCCTGACAACCCCAGTGCTGACTGGCATGTCAGTCATTTTAAGGTGTTGTAAACGGGACTTAAATAAGCAACCTTTCAGAAGGTGCAGAAACCTAAATAAGTATTGCTGAGTAAAGGACTTTCCAGCCAACTCTCTTGCCTGTTAGGTAAAGGGCAAAAGGACTGACAGAAACAATGCAGTCTTCCTCTGCACAATTAAAAAAAAAGAAGCCAATCTCTACCAATAGGCTGGTTCAAACTTCCTCCCAGCCCTGCATGCTGCTGATGGCAACTAAAACAGAGACAATCTCACTGACTTAGGGTTCTGTTCAAGTGGCAGCACAGCGATCCCTCACACACACAGAGCACTTTACGCTTTTCAGAGAAGCATCATAGAAATGGCTTCTTAGACCCAAGAAACAGCCTACAAGGGAGTTCATTTACTTCAGACTAAGCAACAGACACAGTGAAAATCAAATGGCTAAGCCTAAGAAATACTCAGGTTTCTTGGCTCCCAATCTCCTTTCTGTATGTGTCCCCTTTTCCTGGAATGAAAGTGAGGGGAAGGAAAGCTGGCCACAGCCCCTGGAAAAGCTGACTGTGGCGTCTGACTCTTTGAGTACTTGTCTTTTACTATATTTTTTCTACCTACCCATCCAAGTGTTAACACTCACCATGTATGGCCGCCAACAAGTCAGTTTAAATCCAGACCCCGTAATTTCCAAACCACACCAGAACACACAGCCTGACAGGGGTCAGTGAATCTGTGGAGACAATGGGACAGAGAACAAAGTCTTTGCCCTGCTACTCCCTGGAGCAGAACTCCCCTACCCCACATCCAGCACACAGCCAAGAGCCCCCAAACCGAAGTCACCCGAGCCTAGAAGTGTCCCAAAGGCCAAGGAGGGGAAACCAGGCCATGGTTCTGTTTTGACTGGCTCAGAAAGAGGAGGCTGTGATGTGACACTCCACAAGTTTACAGCTTCAGTGAAAACCCTCTCTACCCAAGCACCCTACAGAGTAGTTTCTTCCCCCCCAAAAAAGAGAAATAAACACTTGAAGGGCAAACCAAATGAATAATGCAACAAGCGTGCTTTCCCGGCTGGCCTACAACGTGAAGTATGCATGTATGTATATAAGTGTGGCTCTCACAGTGATTCAGGTAAAACGACACAACTTGGATTCAGAGGTCAGAACTGAGAAACCTCCACCCTTCAGAAAAGCACGAAGCAAAAGAGGCCTCTAAGCACAAAAATAGCTGTTCCAAATCCCTGCGCATGTACTGTGCACATACTGTGCTTCTCAGAAGGGGTCCTCAGGCCCACTCGCAGAACATTCTGGTCCATCATAAAGGCACACACTACAGAAGGCCAAACAACTGGGTTCCCACAGACAGCTAACGAGAAAGCAGCCGCAACTGGGATGGGGTGGGTGAGGACCCTGAGCTGTGGCGCTGATCGCCATGAAAAAAAGACACCGAGAATGAAGCGGTCGCCAAAAGCCAGTGAGCCCCTCTATTCCCAAGTGGCCCCCAAGGACATCGCTGAACTACAGGCAGCAGGCGGACACCCCAACTGTGGAAGAGAAGAAATGCTGTGCTGAAATCATTAACAGTTTACATGGAAAGGACCACCCTTAAAAAGCTACCCATCTAGAACCAGGTATCTGGCAGCTTCAGTCATCCACACATATCTATTCCAGATAAACCATGTATCATACAAAAAAAACTTTATTTTGCTTCTGGGTCCTTCTTGATCCAGGCTTAGTAAGAACAGCACACTGCAAATTGGCAAGCGTGCATCAACTGGCTCTCATGTGAAGTCAGTCACGTTGGTGGAACTCAAACTCAAAAATAACTATGAAGAGACTTCTAGTAAAAGCCGTCAAGTGCAAGGCACGCTTAAGCTACTCTCCTCTGCCCACACTGAAATTAATGCAAGAATGAAAATGCAAAGAAAAGCCCATCTACAATAAAACTAGAAACCAGTTCTACCCCTAAGCCACAAATAACAAAGACTATCTGCCGAGTACAGGGAAACGTGAACCAGACCGAGGCAGGAGAGAACACACCGCAACTCTAGGCCCCACAGAGAGGCATCTTTGAAACTAATGCCCTTTTCTAGGAAGGTGGGGGCTGAGGTCGCAGGTAAGATTCCAGGGTGGCAGGTAGTGCCCTGTGGAGACCCAGCTTCAGACCACAGAGCCGCCGGAAGCCCAGGCTCATGGGAGCGTCTCTACTTTCCTAACCAGGAGAGGCTTCCTGAAATGGAGGTGAGCTTCCCACAGTGGGTCAGAGGCAGCCAGGCACTTCAAACCTCACCAAGGGAGTAGGGGCCTCACTGGGAGTCCCGCAGCCTCTACGTGGAGCATCTAATCACTCTAGGGAAGAGCAGGTGGAACACAAACCATAGGCAGAAAGAACAGGGAGAGGCCAGGGTGCCAGGGGACAGAGCCAATCTCCTACCCCTCTACCCCTGCACAATCCTGCTCCCTCTGGAGGGCTCCGACCCCTGCACCCCTGCACCAGTCCTGCTCCCTCTGGAGGGTTCCAACTCCTGCAACCCTGCACTAGGCCTGCTTCCTCTGGAGGGCTCTGACCCCTGCACCCCTGCACCAGGCCTGCTCCCTCTGGAGGGCTCCAACCCCTGCACCTGCACAGGCCTGCTTCCTCTGGAGGGCTCTGACCCCTGCACCAGGCTTTCTCTCTCTGGAAGGCTCCTACCCTCCATCCCTCCACCAGGCCTGGACACACAGCAGATCCAAACAGAACTCCACTTCCTAAACCAAAGGAATCCTCACTGAGGTGTGCAAAGAAGCCTGTAAAAGAAAAGGGGGTGATGAAAAAAGAAATAAAATAAGCAAAAGGAAACTATTTCCAAATTCCCAAGGGAGGGGGAAACATTTCTAATACCCTTCTCAATTCTCAAAGAAATTAAAGAAAATCTGGATTCACTTTTATAAAAAATCAAAAAATTATTAACACAATTGGAGACAGGCAATAAAAATCATTACCAACACAATAAAGGCAGCAAAAAGTTGAAAAGACACTGCTAAAAACGATGCCATAAAGAAGAGCTTATCTCGTAAACACTGGAAGAGCTAAAAAGATACGAAAGTGGTCAGAAAAGATGCTTACGTGGAAGACACAGAGATTCTCGCACGTCTACTGCACTTGAAAACGCAAATGCAAAACAGCAAGAAGCCCACATCCACGCATTCATCCAAAGGACACACTTACGCAAGTGAAAAGGTTCCAGGGTCACTGAAGTTTCTCGTTACTTTTCTAAAAGCTGCAAACTACCTAGGTAGACATCAGTGTAAAATTAATTACAGGAACTGATTCGTTTGGTTGGGCGGGGGGGGGGGGGTTTGCCAAGGCTCTCATATACACATCCACAGGAAAAACATGGAATGACGTACACTCAAATGTCACCAGAGGTCACCTGTGCTTTCTGCACAGTCCCAATTGTTAGCAATGTGCCTATTTTACAAATTTCCATTTTTTATGAACACATATGCAGATCAAAAATGCCAGACTTGACTTCAGGGAGACTTTAAGTTTATTCTTGGATCAAACCATTTTGGCTGCTCAAGGTCAGTTATTAGACAACTCTAATCCATTACCCTAAATCAATCTGGATAATAATAAAGAGGCTAAAAGCAGCAAATGTCCTTCTATATTAGATTAAACTTCCTGAATTATATTATATCAAACATTGTAATTATTGCATTGCTTTTAAACAATTCTCTCCATAAGGAAAACCAATGCAAAAGAAAAAAAAAAATCATCTGAAAATCTCAAGAAGAAATAAGTTGTTTAAGATCATTAATTTTTTTTTCTGAAGCTAAAAAAAAGAAACATGAAAGCGTAAGTAAATTGGGAGATCATGGAATGTCTTAAGATATGAATATAATTCAATACTACTCTTAACATCTGTCATTCTAGGTTTCAACCAGAGAAGGAAGGGAGAACAGAAATAACTTCTGATACATTAAATTGTTCAGTTTTAAAAAGACAGCACACAGACAATCACATGGCAAAAGCTGAGAAGCGTGCCAGGGTCCAGCTGATGACTGCCCTGCCACTCACAAGGGACAGCTAAGAAAGGACCACGGCACATGGCGTCAGCACGTTCTCCCAAAGGCAAGTTATCCCAGCAGACCTGAAGAGCAGTTCCAGTGGGTCTCAAATGGCCTCTCTCACAAATGAAAAGAGCTTCCCCCCTACCTTCAAAAGCCTTCTGCCCACTAAATGGTACAAAAAACAAACATTTGAGTAATTCACCTTTTTGTATTTTTGGTTTTGCTTTCTTATCTTTTTAAGTGATAAAATCACCACATCTGTCAAAATGCCTAAACTATGCCATAAGGTGACCCAATTTTGCCAAGAATATGGCGAGCAGAGGCTCCCTTCAGTCCACTGGCCACAGATGGTTTCACCCACCACCAGACTGCCTGCCTGTCCTTCTACAGGTTTCTCAGTCAACCAATCCAGAGATAAGCAGGCTAGCTTATTTCCCAAATATCAGCCACAACTGGTCTTTTATCTCCAATCCTCATCTTCAATCCCACAAATATAGGTAAATCAGTCTCCAGCATGGAAAGTCAAATTCCCATTTCTTACTTCCAAAAAGGTGTCAAGAATCAAGCAACAGGCTCAGAAGAGCCAAGAAAATGAATTTTCTCAACTAAAAACAGACAGAACACATGATCTCTTCATGTTTGTCATGTGAACCCTTCAGAGTTCTTCATGGCTTGATCTCTGAGGCCCTTAACATCCGAGTTCCCCTTCTTCCCATATCTAATTGTTTTAAGGTACAATTTTTATATTAAAATTTTTTAATGATCACAAATGATAGAAAGTCAATAGGGTGTTTGCTGTGAGATGCTTTTCTAGTGCCTGTACCAAGACACTGCCTGTCCATGATTCCTGTAATGGCAGGACACGGGATGGGGAGGGTAGGTTAGGAGGTAAAATCTGCAACTGTGACATACAGTTTTCTCTGCAAGGTTCCCATATTCTGGTTAGCCGTCAACCCAGGAACCCTGGCCTTATGACCAACAATTGCGACCAACTGTGCAAATGTCTATGTACAAGCCTCAATCAATATCACAGCCTCAATCACCTACCCAATCTCCAATAAACTGATTCAAAGCTGCAGTTCTTATCCACACAGAGCCATCTGCTATGAAACCCTCACGGTAGATGAGGCTATTTACAGAACTAGGTCACCAATCCCTCCCCTCTCCATTAAGATCTCAACTGAAAGAGACCCCAGCTCTCCACTCCGGTGGGCAAATCCACTGGACCACCCGACATCTTGTAAAGAAAATAATATGGAGTCGACAGCCAGAAGCATGTGGGTTCAAATACATTTCCACCTCCCACTAGTTATTTGCCTTTCCAGGCCTTAGCTTATGCATTAGTTAAAAACAAACAAAACACACACAAATGCATATATACGATCGATTTCCTGGGGATAAAACAAGAAAATTATTTTTCTAAACTGGTGGTAGTAAGCATTCCCATGTCCCTGTTACAGTTCGACCTGCAGCCTTAGTTGCATTTTCTTTTCTGAGCCACAACTGCCAATGTTACATAAAGTAGTTGAATCACAGATGACAGGCACACCCAGGAAATTTCAACTAATGGCTAACCATGGGAAGATAAATCAAGTGACGAGGAACTCTCCCCCATCTCAAGGGTTTACCCTCAAATAACACACCTGACCATGCAAGCGCCTCACGATTCTCCCTTGTGTCTCATCTTTTTCTAAGAAAAATGAAAGAGCCACCCAAACTACTCTGTGACCTTCAATATACCTCTGAATTGCTCAGGTAAGCCCTTAAATATTAACAAATAGAGAGGTCCCCAGTCACTTCCCGCAATGGCAATGGTCGTGATTCAGGGCCTCCTGAACTTAGACTGTTGTTAACACAAACCCCGGCAACGCTATCCTGAGATCACGTACATAATACACACTGTGAAGCACAGGATTTCAGTTAAGAGAATTTTTTTGTTCCGACCATTTGAGACACATGCAGCTAATCACCAGCTAGGCTTGCACAACTGCCTCCCTCAGCCCAATGCTACCGTCTTAGTCCGTTCAGGCTGCTTAACAAAACACCCAACGCTGAATAACATTTATAAACGACATAAATGTATTGCTTACAGATGTGGAGGCTAAGAAGTTCAAGATCAAGGCGCCGGCAGATTCAGTGCATGGTGAGTGCCCATTTCTCACAGACGGCACCTCCTAGCTGTGTCCTCACTTGTCGGAGGGGGCAGACGAGCTTTCTTACAAGGACACTAATCCCCTTCATAAGGGCAGAGTCCTCATCATCTAATCACCTCCTAAAGGCCCAGCCTTGCAATATTGCATTGGGGTTAGGTTTCAACACATGAATTTGGGTGGACACAAACATTCAGACCATGGCAACTACCCACCTTTCCCACTATGGACGATGCGAGGTGTCACCTCACAGAGTAGGTGGTCACATCCCACATCTCTTTAATTTAATGATTCTGCCTTTTCTACAGGAATCTCACTTTCTCAGGCAGGCCATCCACAGCACACCATTAACTCATTAACAGTTTATTTACACTGGCTAGAGTGGCATTGCTGCAGATGTCTCTTTGAAACCTAAATTCAATACTCCATAAAGATTTTCATGCAGGTTGGTTCATGAGTCGTCACTAACACTGTAAGTCATTTACAACTGAAGAATTAGTCAGAAATGGTTACAGGGTTCTTGTTTCATTTCTGCCTTTTTTATTTTATACAGGAGCCACTCTGGGAGGAAGAGGCGAGAGGATTGCCTGAACCTAGGGGTTTGAGACCAGAGTGGCCAATTCGGTGAGACCTCATCTATAGAATAAATCCAAAAGTTAGCCAGGCATGGTGGCGTGTGCCTGTAGTTCCAGCTACTTGGAAGGCTGAGGAGAAAGGATCCCCTGAGCCCAGCAGGTCGAAGCTGCGGCGGCCATGAGTGAGCCACTACACTCCAGCCTGGGAAACAGAGTGAGACTCCAACTCAAATAAATAAATACACATATAAACACATAAATACATAGGAGCAGCCTCTTTCCTACAGTTTTGTCTTCCCTCTCAAAAGGCAACCACCAGTAACGATTGGATCACTGCAGTCCAGCTGTGCTTCCTAATACATATACTGGTCTCCCTTGAGAGCTCAGGGACATGGCCATCCTTTTCCCAGGAGGAGAGAAGCCTTAAAACACTGGGCTCAAATATAAAAATGCTCATTTGCATCTTACTTTGCATAAACTCTCCTGTTTAGTTCCAGATGCCCAACTCTAAGTATACAAAATAAGATGAAGCCATTTATACAACCTACTGCTTTGAGTGTATTCAACTCAATACTTTAATAACAAAAACCAAAAAAAACCCTTCTGAATTAGGTTCATTAATCTACTTCTGAATTAAGCTGAAGATTAATTTCAACTTAAAAAAAAAATGCATACTGTGACTGGCATATAAAAATCAAGGCCTGCCTAGGTTTCCCATCTCTCCTTGTTATCTGTCCCTCAAGCAAATCAGAAATAAGCTACGAGGCCACCAAGCCTACTTGTATCCAAGCCATCAAGGAGACACCATCTGACTTAGCCCCATACCACCTCCTCGTCTTATTGTTTTAGCACTTTTATCCTACTCCAAACTAAATCTTTTGAATATGTTTTCTTTCCCATTATCTCAAGCAGGAAAAGGGGAAGGAAAAACCTAATCCTTCTCATCTGTGCCATCACCCCAAACTACAGCCAATTCTACGAACAGATGCCATCGGCTCAGAATGCCGTTCGTTAAGCCACTAGCGCCTTCAAGACCTTCTCAAATACAGGCCTAATGCGGCCTCCTCCGTGAAGGCTGTCCTTCCTTCACCCACTTTGTGCCTGTCTCTGGTTAATATTGCCCTGCACTCCATTCCAGTGCTTGCTGGAATGCCTGCCCGAAGCTGGGCTTATATAAGCTCAGCAAGGATGACGGGGCAGCTCCTTCATCTGCCCCAGGCTCCAGCATGGTGCATTACACGTCGCAGACATTCCATAAATCCTGGCCGAAGAATGAGTATCATGTCTCATCAGGAGTATAAAAAGCACTTAAGTGCTGGCAGAAATTGGATTGCTTGAGGGGTCTTGGTTAGAGGTTAGTGACATTTCTGATGGAACTGTTGCGATAAGGGGGGGAAAAAAGGCAAATGGCTTTCCCAAGTCTTCTCCAGTTCTAATGTAAGATAATGAACAACCCTTTGCAATTAAGGTAACCACAGAATCCTACTCTCAACGTTAGCTACCCAAGGAGATAAAAATCATACAATTCTGTATTGTTTGACTTTTTTACAATGCATCATATATTGCTTCTTTAATATTTTAAATAAACTAAACTTCTTAACTGCTCAATTTTTTTATTTTTTGAGATGGAGTCTCACTCCGTCACCCAGGCTGGAGTGCAGTGGCATGCTCACAGCTACCCCAGCGTCGACTTGCTGGGCTCCGGCGATCCTTCTGCCTCAGCCTTTCAAGTAGCCGGAACTATAGGCACGTGCTACCATGCCTGGCTAATTTTTTATTTTATTTTATTGTAGAGACAAGGTCTTGCCAAGTTGCCCGGGCTGGTCTCGAACCTGTGAGCTCCGGCAATCCACTCACCTCGGCCTCCCAAAGTGCTGGGATTACTGGTTGAGTCACCGGGCCCGGCCTGCTCAATTTTTTTAAAGGCATCTTCACCTCAGTTTTCGGGGGGCACCATGTGGTACCTCCCCCTCCTTACAGAAGTCACCCACAGGAATGGGAATGATGGAAGGGACTTGGACGCCGGGCACCAAACCGAGGTCAGGAACATGAGAGATGCAAGGCCAGCAAGGTGGCCACAGGTCAGCCGGGAATGCAAATGGGGGTAGGAGAAGTACAGCGGCAAGCCACGCGCAAAGGCTGAGGGGGCGCCGGTGCCAGCCCTGGGGTCAGATCTTCCTCCACTCAATCCTGCTGAGAAAGGAGCAGTAAGGGTCCTCTGAGGGGGTCAACACAAACAGGGGACCACCCAGAGGAGAGGGCAGCTCCCTTGCAGCAGCACCTAGTTTTCTAACTTGGCCTCACAATGAACGGAGGAGGGGCAGAGGATGGAAAGGAAGCACAGAGCTGCCCTAACTGGATCTGCCCTTGCCGGTGCTGGGGCTGCTGCCATGGGCACGTGGAGAATCCCAAGCCCCTCAGCTCTGGCGAGGACAGAATGCGCAGGGCGACCCGGGGTCCACCATGCCAGGAGAGGCTACTTTTGGTCTAGTTGGAAAATGAAGATGCCAACGAGGAAAAAATGGTTCCTGTAGAAAAATACTTCTAGAACCAAGCAACGTATTTTTAAAACGCCTCCGCTGATCTTTAGGGCAGTTAAGCTATCCTCAAGCCCCTATCTTGGTGGGTGTATGCCACAGTACATCTGTCAAAACTCACAGAATGCACCACAACAAGAGTGAACACTAATGTCAGCTATGAACTTGGGGTGACAATGACGTGTCCATATGGATGGTTCATCAACTGTAACATACATACACTCTGGTGCAGGACGTGGACACCAAGGGAGGCTGTGCATGTGCAGAAGCAAGGGGCTACAGGGCACCTCTGCACCTCACATCCCATGTTGTTGGGAATCTAAAACTGCCCTAAAATATAAAGTCTTTTTTAGAAAAAGGAATCAAAGACAAACACTGCGGTACACTGAGCCCCACAGAGACAGCTCCAGGGCACGTGAGAGCCGGTCAGGTGCTGGGTGACTCTGTTTCTGAGGAAAAAGCATGGGCAAAGAAGACCCCAAGAAGCCAAGAGGCAAAACATCATCCCATGCATTCTCTGTGCAAACCAGCCGGAGGAGCACAAGCAGCACCCAAAACCTCAGCAACGTCTCAGAGTCTCCTAAGAGCTCAGAGAAGTGGGAGGCCACGTCTGCTAAAAAGAAAGGCACACCTGGAGACACTGCAGGCAAAGGCAGACCAGCCCGGGACGGGAGAGAAACGAAAGCCGATGACCCTCCTGCGAGAAACAAAAAAGACAGTCAACGCACCCAAGGGGCCTCAATAGGCCTTATCTTGTTCTGTTCTCAGTATCACCCAAAAACCTAAGGAGAACATCCGGCCTATCCACTGGCAATGCTGCGAAGGTGTGGAATGATGTCGCCGCAGTCGGTGGCAGCCTCAAGAAAAGACAGCCGCGAAGCTGGAGGAAAAACACAGAGAGGGCACTGCTGCCCACCGAGCTGCAAGAAGGCGCGATGCAGCCGAAAAGGAAGTTGGCACGGCTGGAAAAAGCAGGAAGAGGAGGAGGGTGAGGAAGAAGAGGAGGCAGCGGAAGATGATGAAGATGATGAAGATGATGATGAGTAAGCTGGTTCTAGCAGAGTTTTGTTTCTTGTCAGTAAAGCATCTGAGTCCCCTGTATACAACTCACTTCTCTCAAAGAAAAAAAATGAAAAGGGAAGGCTGTGTAAAGTGACAATAAATGCCCTCATTACTCAAGTTAACCCCCCAGAGTCCCTACTTCCCAAACACATTTCATGCCTACTGCTCTTTATAGAACAGAACTTACTTTAAAATGGGCCATTTTGCTTTAATTACTAAAATTACCTCTGGCTAAAATAGCAACAAAACACAAGTTCTGGTTTAAACTGCCAAGTTGTAAAAATTGTCACCTCTAGACCCCCAATTCATCTAAAACATTGTGCCTCTCACAGAGTAAAGTCACTAACAGCAAATCAGCCAGATAAAACCCCAAAATCTCTCTCTCAACTCAAACTGGCATTGCTGAATGCTTCAGTTGCACAAATATTAAGGAAGATCATTGTAATAACATGATCACCCAAATACTGACCCCTAACACCGCGCTCCTCTGCTTTCATTGACCTTCTGGTGGGTCCAGAGGGTATCCACTGTATAACCTAGCCATCATGACAGCTGACTATAACCATGAATTCTACCTTTTTCAGAGTGAACACTTGGCAGAGTCCATCCTCTCTGTCTCATATAAAACCAGCATCGCAACAGGCCACTCCACCCGTGCAGCATACACTACCCTACTGCTGGATAACCGAGTGGAAAACTTTCAACACAAAACTCCTGGGTGGTTTTATCCAGTTAAAAACTTCCCGCAATACTATCTCTCATTCTTCTAGAGTGATGTTACTATACTAGGGTCCTTTGTGAGCATACACTTGACACGATGACTAGCTAGGGTCCCACTTCGGGAAAAACTCTGTCTGACACTTCTCTCCCCTGCCTTGGGAGAACTGTCGAGTCACATGGTCTGGCTTCCTCAGCAGGGCTGGCAAGGGACATTCAATGCCCAGGGCCCCATCGCTCCTGCCATCAGGATCGGTCTGGGGTTAAGGATACCACGTAAGCCAGGTGCACCCAACTTTCTGTGCTAGAGCAATTGAAAAAGAGGCGCTCTTTATTCCCCCAGGATCACGTAAGCCAGATACTTCTGGTGGCCACCTTTATCACCAGCAGAGGAACACTAGCTTAAGAAGTGATTCACCACCATGGCAGATGACCGGGGAGCTCCCAGGCTCCACAGACCTGGAAGCCACACCCACCTAGCCCTTTCAATAGTGTGAGCAAGTGAATCCCCCTATTTATTTTTGTTTAAACTAGGTGGGGTGGTTGTTCTCTTGCCTACAATAGAAATTGTTTAAAAACGAGTTAATACAGTGAGTATTGGCTTCAACAGTGAGCATTTCTTTACTTTTTTGGAGTTGGAGTCTCACTCTTGTCGCTCAGGTTGGAGTACAGTGGCAGCCTCGACCCGCTGGGCTCAGGCAATCCTTCTTCCTCAGCCTTCCAAGTAGCTGGAACTATAGGCGTGGGCTATCACACCCAGCTATTTTTTTTTATTTATTGTAGAGACGAGGTCTCACCAAGTTGTCCAGGCTGGTCTCAAACCCCCAGGCTCAGGCAATTCTCTCGCCTCGGCCTCCCAAAGTGCTGTGATGACAGGCTAAGCCACCGCGCTCAACCAACAGTGAATATTTCAACGCCAGCCAGTGTCATGGCACTCACCCTGGGCCACACCAAACGAGGCAGGGTGAAAGCAGCACCACAGGAAACTGCTGGGCTAAAATGAAAGCCTGTTTAGTTTAATTCACCTAGAGGTGTCTACCCTGGCTTTGCGGGTATACCCAAAGACTGAGATATTTGAACAACAGCCTTGTTAAGTTCTGCTATTCACTGGATGGTTACTTTACAACCAACCTCAGAAGTGGCATCCGCTAAGCTGCACAAAATATTCAGGGCCAAAGTGAAGCATGTGTTACATATGTGGAGCTCTGACAGATGATGTGTCTAATAAGTCTTTTAAAAAAGAAACTCCTGCAGCCAGGCAGGTGCTCACGCCTATAATCCCAGGACTGCCGGGCTCCGTGGCTCAGCCGGTAATCCCAGCGCTTTGGGAGGCCAAGGTGAGTGGATTGCCTGAGTCCGCAGGGTTCGAGACCTGCCTGGGTAACTTGGCGAGACCTCATCTCCACAATAAGTCAAAAATTAGCTGGGCATGGTAGCGTGCGCCTGTAGTTCCAGCTACTTGGAAGGCTGAGGCATAGGGATGGCCAGAGCCCAGCACGTCGAGGCTGCAGTGGCCGGGAGCGGCCACTGCACTCCAGTCTGAGTGACAGAGTGAGACTCCAACTCAAAAAAACAAAACAAAAAGTTGGGCTCAGTGGCACAGCCTGTAATCCCATGCCTTTGGGAGGCTGAGGTGAGTGGATTGCCTGAGCCCACGGGTTCGAGACCCGCCTGGGCAACTTGGCGAGACCTCATCTCTACAATAAATCAAAAAATTAGCCAGGTGTGGTAATGCATGTCTGTAGTTCCAGCTACTTGGAAGACTGAGGCAGAAGGATCGCCGGAGCCCGGCAGGTCGAGGCTGTGGTGACCGGAAGCGGCCACTGCACTCCAGTCTGGGTGACAGAGTGAGACTCCATCTCAAAAAAAAAAAAAAAAAAAATCCCAGTACTTTGGGAGGCTGAGACAGGAGGACTGCTTGAGGTCAGGAGTTCGAGATCAGCCTAGGCAACATAGTGAGACCTCTTCTCTATAGAAAATAAAAAAATTAACCAGGAATGATGGTGCATACCTGTAGTCCCAGCTACTCAGGAGGCTGAGGCAGAAGGACTGCCTAAGCCCAGGAGGCTGAGGCTGCAGTGAGCCATGATGGCAGAGTGAGACCCCAACTCAGGAAGGAAGGAAGAGAGGAAGGGAGGGAGGAAGGAGGGTCCTGTCATCTACGAAATTATAAGCTGCTCTTGACTTAGGGGTAAGCACCTCACAAACTGTTCCCACTGATAGATTAGCCACCCCCAGTCCCCTATCTACCTACCTGAGGCCAACGCTCTGCTGCGTGGACACTCTGTGAACGTTCTGGGACTCAGAGTTCAGAGCAGAACTCACTGACTAACAGGTAAGGTTGGGTGGAGTAGCCAGATGTTAATGAGATCCGAGATCTGGAACGAGGGCTCCTCCCTTTTCAACCTCCCTCTTTATAGTGATCACACTCCTCCCAAGTTGCTAACAGCCACAGCCACAGGTGACCTAATTAGTCAACCACCAGCCTCAGTACCTGGCCTGGACTCTCCCCCACATCCAGGCCCAGCTCACTTACCTGAAACAGAACCTACATAAGATCGGTCTGTGCTAGTCAGGGGTATCACGGTTCACTCACCCACACACCGAAGCCAGACCCCTGGAGGCTTCCCCAGAACTCCCCCTCTCTCCATCACCATCATCACCAAAGCCCGCCCTGTCTACCCCACAGCTCCCCTGAATCCCCTCTCCTCTCCACCCAGCCACCGATGCCCTAAGTTCAGGCTGGCACAAGCTCCCTGCTGGGGAGCAGCAACAGTCTCTAGCTGGAGAACCAGCCTTCTTCTCCCTCACCGGTCCAACCACCAAACTGTCAAACCCAAAACTGGGCTCATTTTGCTGCTTCAAACTTCCCCAAAAATTTCGCATCAGCTAACCCTAAACCACTCAGCATGGTCCTCTGAGTGATAACGATGAGGTAGTCCAGGCCCAGAAACAACGTGACAGAGACGATCTGACCTGGACCATCTTCTTCAACCCCATGTTTCTTTTCTCCTCCCTTTCCCTTCTCCTCCCTTTCCCCTCAAGCCCAGCAGAACTGAATTCCTTGGACTTTTCCATATACCCCGCCTATTTAAAGACTATGCTTTAAGCATTCCAATCTGTCCGAATGCCCTCTGTCTTTAAAATAAATTCTCCTTCTAGAACAGAGTGCAGGCATCATTTCCTTCGTTCATCTTCAGACGGCCGCCTCTGGATATTTAACTACTCCCTCCTCTGTGCTAGCTCTGTGCCTTTTACTTCTACGAATGCATTTATCCCACAGAAATGTGCGTTCCACACACACCTCTGGTCTTAAGCTATAAGTTCCTTGAAGATGAAGCTATTCATCATCTAATCCCTATGTCAGTGCCATTTCAGACACGTGACAGACAGATCCTTCCTCAACTCAAAACACCACCTCCTACATTCTCTATTGCCTGATATTCTACCAATTAGATACCGATTTAGATCAACACACATCCTTTCATCCCATCACTAAGCGGGACTAGTATGGACACTGTCGCAGCATCCACCTAAACCACTTCAAAAGGGAGAATCCTGCTTCCTTTGGGAACTGCTGAACCCCTGAAGGTGATGTAGTAAAGAGGAACATGGTCAACACAAGAGCTATACAGTATCAGTACCAGGTGGTCAAGAAGGACACTGCAGGTCACGTGAGGCCGAGTACAGCTGGAAAGACCAATCTGAACTAGCCCAGAAACAGCACGTGGGACCAGGCCTGCACCTAGAGACACAGAGGAAAGTCCTCCTCCTCCAACTCTCTTATGCCAGCTAGCTTCCTACCTTCAGAACCAGAACTTAACTTTTCAGATGACAGGTCACTTAAACTTTGGGGTAAAAAGCGTTTCCAGTCCAACCTCACAATTGATGTTGATAAATTCACTTCTGAAAAGAAACTTGCTAGATTTCTTTTTTTTTTTTTTTGAGTTGGAGTCTCACTCTGTCGCCCAGACTGGAGTGCAGTGGCCGCTCCTGGCCACCACAGCCTCGACCTGCTGGGCTCCAGTGATCCTTCCACCTCAGCCTTCCAAGTAGCTGGAATTTCAGGCGTGCACTACCACGCCCGGCTGATTGATTGTAGAGATGAGGTCTAACAAACAGATGAACAAGTAAAATCTGGACTACGTTAGGGGACTACCCCTACATTAAACTTTATTTCTGACACACGAAAAACTTTGTTTCTTTTTACAATGATAGTGACCACAGAAACAAATGACAGTAAAAACATTAATATAGCTCTTATTTTTTTGTCTTATACCCTTGGATAAATGGCCATATAGTCTACACACATATATAGTTTTTCAGCTTAAAACAGCAAAGATCTTTACAACACAAAGTCTGACAACACTTGCTCTTTTTCTTTAACTGCACTTCTATCCAACAAGTTTCCATAAAAGTTAAACAAGTCTTTAAAGACAATCAATCATAGAAGAGAGCAAAATCTGAAAATTTGAACAAAGAAAAAAACCAAAATTCTGTAGCACTAAATTATCATATTAATGCCTTGGTTTCTCAAGTTTTTCTAGTCATTAAGGAAAAAAAATAGGCTGGGCATAGTGGTGCATATCTGCAGTCCCAGTCACTCAGGAGGCTGAGGCAGGAGGACCACTTGAGCCCAGGAGTTCAAATCCAGCCTGAGCAACATAGCGATGTCTTAAAAAAACAAAATTATAGAAGGGTAGTAATAAAGGCCCGTGTCCTTTATCCAAAATTCCAGGCTCTGAAAACCAACAGTTTTTCCAGCTCCTTTGAAGGCAAGATCTAAACTGATCTGGAACCATGTGGCAGCAAACCCCAAAATGTAGGGCTACTCACAGTCTCCTCAGTGGTACAGACAGGCATCTCCCTCAGTGTTCCACTCCCGTGGCGTGCTGGGTGCAGCCAGACATCCAGGCTTCGGCCCTATTCAACACTACTGCTAAATACCGCCCCTCACTCCTTCATGCACCTGTGCAGCATGAAAAAATGTATGCAAGGAATGTATTCCTTCAATGACAAATGCCCTGCCACACAAGTGCACACATTGGGACACTGTTAGAAAGCAGACGGGTCCTATTTTGGGGTGAATGCTCATTTAGAGCAGCAACTTACGGTCACAATATTTGCATTTAACTGCAGATTTCTACATCATCTGAAACTTTTAATGAAATCAAAAGACTTGAAAGAAACACACACAAGATAAAAGAGCTACTTTAAAGCTAGAATATTTATCACGTATGTATAAGATACTCATCAGAAGGACAATTAAAAATACAATTCAGCCCAGGAAAATTCTGTTTGTCCTCCTCATCTGTGTTTGCTTCAAAGTCACCCGGAGTCTAGAGCAGGATAGGAGAGGGGGCCCGTGGTCTTGAGCTCATGCTCACACACACGGCACGTGTGGGCCCCAGTCCACATGCAGTGACCCCTGTTTAGAAGACAACTGGCAAAGGTGAGGAGCCCAGCGTGACTCTGCAACGCCACTGAGTAAGCAGCCTCAATGGTCAGTGTGAGCAAAGCAATTAACTACAGAAGACTCATTAAGTAACACGGTGCTTTTCAACAGCTCTACTGGGGGAGGAAGGAGGAGAAGGCCTTTTTTTCTTTCTCCAAAGGCAAAAGAAAGCAGCAAGGTTATTCCTTCTAACCAGCAGAGCCAAACAAGAATAGGATTCTGGCCTAAGGCGGGGGCACACCAAATGCCAAAGGCGGCACGGGAGTCAGTTAAGACAGTGAGATCATCACCATGAAACCTGCACAGGAACGTGGGGCAATTTTTACGACATATTCTGCGTGGAAAACAATATCAAAAGTGCACGTTATGGCTGCAATTATCTTAAAGACCTGTAAGGACACAGATGACTGGAAAACAGGAAAGAGCTATATTCAAGTTGTAGGATCATAGATGCTTTTGCTTTCAATGGGGATGAAGTGAGGGTATTTTTCTGGAAGAGAGGTTCCCATTTCTGTAGCAACCTTCAACTCCCATCTCAGTGTATCTTTAAAAGAGTATGCTCAGGCAAGGGGCAGGGTAGGGAACAGGGTATGCAGGCTGCAGCAGATAAGCCACTGCAGGCTTTCCGCTGCTTTCAAAGGGCCTTCCTATCGCAAAGCCTCCAGCAGAGACCTGCGGGATTATCGCCACTCTGACACCAAAAGACAAAGACCAGAAGGATCATCTTCAGGGAACCTCAAAAACAGCCTTACTGGACTGCTATAGCGAGCATATTAAGAAATCACCTATTGCAACAGCAAATGTATAAAAATACTGAGGATTTCATCATTTAAAATGTTTTAAAAGGCTTAAAATATTTTATCATCTTAAGGAAGTTTTCACTCCAATTATTTTCCAAGATGCTGAGGGCAAACTTTGTTCCTCTTGGGAAAACAAAGCAGAGAATTCATCTCTGCCCAGGAGTGCTGCATCACAAGTTCCTTGTAGGTTGCTTACTGGTAGAGAGCCATTTTACAATGAAGAGAAAGAACGCATTTTATATGAACACACACATATGTACAAAAACATACACATATGTGGGTGGGAGTTTCTCGGGCCTCCTCTCAAGAGACCGTCAACAGCAAAGCATCCAAGAGGAAGGACCCAGCACACCACTGGGAAAGCTACTTTTCAACTCAGAGTTGCTTTAAACCATGTGATCCCGTTAAAATACGGTGCTTCATATCTCGGGGAAATGAAATTCCATCCTATATCCGTGGGCTGGCACCAGGGTCCCAGGCAGTTTGGGAGTGTGTCCTGAGCCCACCAGCACCATCAGAAGCGTACACTTCAACCCCATTCTCTGTACTCATCCTTCAGAGATCAGCGCAGGCAGTCTCTGGAACCAGACCAGGAAATGCAGCAGTTTCACTTCATGGGAGCCCCTTGTTTTTTCTCGAAGGCATAGAGGAAGGCATTCTGAATGACACAACTGTGTTTTTTAGAAAGGCTTCAGACTCTTCATTCACAAAGAAAAAAAGAGCTCAAATCCCTTAACTACCCCTCCTGACAAGTCAACACCCTAAATCTTTATACCCCAAGTGCTGTTTGTCCTTATATTTGAGAAAACCATACAAAATACTTTTCCAACTCCTCATGCAATGAACTGTTAACAAGTCTCAGAAATTTTACAATGCACCTAAAACAAAAATCAAGGCCCCAAAACCCCAAAACCCTCAAACAAGATGATAAGAGCAAAGTCTAACCAATTCCAGTATACCCTCGTAAAAGACTACATTTTTCAAGTGGAGGGCGTAATACAGAAATACAGAAGATTTCTGAGTTAGAGAGCAAATCAACTATTTATACAAAAAAAGCCTTGACATTCCAAACATTTAGAAGTCTACTAGTCTGAAATATTTCCCCAGTTCTGAAATACAAGTATCGTATATATCTCCAGTTAGGTGTTAAACACAACCGTGACCAAGAAAAGAACATCAATCTTGGCCAGAGAGTCCATTCATTTCTTCAGTGGGGAAAAGGTCCAAGTGTGCGTGCTCCCGGCTCCCACCTTGTCCCAGCAACTGGAGCGAGGAGAAGCTGGAAGGAGGAGGTGGACCTTCCCCAGGGTTTCCCTCAAATATTAAGGGAAAAGACAACACAACATGAATACTAACCGCTTACAAGGGATTCCTGGAAAAGGAAGCCGGGGCTAGTAAGTCTGGGGACCCTGCAGTGGCTGAGCAGGAGGAGGGGCAGGCTCAGAGACCCAGGAGCAGGGGCCACACTTGGGAGGAGCCACAGGGGCGAGCAGACCCGGGATGGGGGTTGGAGGATAGCTGGGTAGAAACGGGAGCTCCAGGTTTAGGCAAGTATTTATACACGATCAGAAGTACCAGGAAGTCGCCAAGCAGGGAGTGACAGGACAAAAACAACACTTATAAGAGGCTATGTTGGCAAATGTGAGAATGATCAGGGTAAGGGTATTTGTTCTAGTTCAGGGTTTTCAAAAGAACCCTCAAATGCCAGGTCCGAGGGAGGCTTTCCTTAAAAAATTGGGTTTCAAGCCAGGCTAAGTGGCATGCACCTGCAGTCCCAGTACTGAGCAGGCTGGTTCGATGGTTACAAGATTACCTTAGTGCTTCTTGTGGGTGAAATAAGCTACTGCCTGTGGGCTGCAAACGGAGGGAAAAAACAGGAGCCCAGGAGTTCAAGTCCAGCCTGGACAACACAGCAGGACTATGTCTCTTTAAAAAATAAAGTTCCAAGGTCAGAAAGACATGGAGCACACATCTTCCTCTGTCCCCAGCAGGTTTCTAAATACGTACTCAAAAAGTAGAGGTTCTGACAAGTCTTACATTTTAAAAGCAATTCCCAAAGTTAGACCCCCAGTTCCAAAGTCAGACTTCTGAATTACAAGCCATGAGTTAGAGCAGTGGCTTTTTACTGACTGCCTTTCACATGGGCTGCAGTGTGCTTCACTACACAGCGGGGAGCCACAGGGATTCGGGATTCTTTTTAATTCTCCCGCACAAAGTGTGGTTCTCTGGGCAGCAGCACACCCCGAAACGTGCTAGAAATGCAAACTCCTCCCCAGACTTTTAGAATCAGGGAGTGGGGTGGGTAGATCCCAGCAGCCTGCATTTTCTCAAGCCTTCCAGGTAATGCTGATAGATGCTCAAGTTTGAAAACCACTGCATTAGATTACAAGGTGCTCTTTCAGACACTACTTTTTCAAAACAGCAACCTAAGCAATGCCTGAAAGGCAACACACAGAAGCCAGTCAAAGGCTGCAGGCCCACCCACAGGAAGGCCTAAGAGCTCAGCAAAGAGAATGGAAACCAAGCAAGAAGGAAAGCATCTTAAAGTCCAAGTCACCTTCCTGACACCCACAATCCCAAATTCCAGGAAGTCAGTTAAAAATAATAAAGGAAGCAAGCAAGGTGGCTCATATCTGGAATCCCAGCACTTTGGGAGGCCAAAGCGGGAGGACTGCTTGAGCCCAGGAGTTTGAGACCAGCCTGGGCAACATAGTGAGACCTCATCTCTACAAAAAAATTTTAAAAATTAGCCAGGCATGGTGGTGTTCACCTGTGGCCCCAGCTATTTGGGAGGCTGAGGAGGGAGGATCGCCTGAGCCCAGAAGGTTGAGGCTGTGGTGAACTGTGGTCCAGCCTGGGTGACAGAGGGAGGCCCCAACTCAAATAATAACAATAACCATAATAATAATATAATAATAAAGGAGTTTGTTTCCTGATCAAGAGGAATAAACGGCACAGTGGAGAGCCCAACAACCTGAAGGCCCACAGCTCCCCCGACTACAATGCAAGATGACGGGCATGGGGCCACTGCCACCACCAGGAGGCCCAGCACCCTTAAGCACAGGATAGGGCACACGACCCCGGGGCCCATACCACTTCGCCCCTCCTGCCCGAGCTCCTGAAGCCCACCCCCAAGGCAATGCAGACTTTTTTTCCAAAAATTCACAATCATGAAACATGAACACGTGGTTCTTTAAAAGTCAACAAATACTGTAAATAAAGTGCTTCCCATTCCTACGCCCCCATTCCCCCCTCACTGCTCCGTTAGCAGCCCTGAACCAGCTGCTTTCAGGAAGCCACAGTACAATTGATCACCGGGGGAGAGCCACACTGGGGATGTGGCCCAAGGACTCTGAAAGGCCTGGCAGGAGGCATCAGAAGGAAGGAGGAGGACACACAGGCTGGCAAACCTGCTATTCTCTAGCTGAGGGACCTGGGGCGAGCTTCACAGCCTCAGTGTTCTCACCTGTAAAACTGGTCTAACTGCCCATCCCTCAGAGAGCCCCTGAGGGCTCACCAGGGACCAAGGCTCCTGCCACAGGGTTCGGCCCCAACCAGGAGAACACAATTCAAGCCCCCTTCCTACAGGGCTTCCCACAAAGGGCAACACATTTGAGAAAAATTTCTTTACTCCACTGACATAAATACAGCAACGCCAAAGGCACATGTGCTTTTCCCATCTGGTCATGCAGGTGACTCAGTGAGGCGGATGTAAAAAGAAGTCTCCACTGGTAGGAACTGCAAGGAGTGAGTCCTTGTTCTTAGAATATTTTTCTTTTTAAATTACTTCTCAAGAAATACTTGGCACAGCGACACTGCCTCAAACACACTAAAAGAATGTCCAAACAGCACCGTGCCTCATGGAGAGTTCAGGTGGCAGTTGTGGACAACCTGGAGTTCACCACACCCAAGATGTTTTCAAAGTTCTACAAGACTATGCCTAAAATAACTGCTGGCAGCGCTCAGTTCCCAAGTTCTGGACTGGTTTCCATTTGTACTCAACAGTGTATTGCTGTAAATTTCTACCTAGAATGTACTCTGAATTGTTTTGTTTTTTGAGTCAGGATCTCACTCTGTCGTCCAGGCTGAAGTGTAGTGGCATGGTCACGGTTCACCGCAGTCTTGACCTCCTGGGCTCAGGCGATCCTCCCACTTCAGCCTCCCTGGTAGCCAGGGCTACAGGTGCACCACCGTGTTCAGTAATTTTTTTATTTTTTATTTTTTATGTAGAAACGAGGTCTCACTATGTTTCCCAGGCTAGTCTCAAACTCCTGGACTCAAGCAATCCTCCTGCCTCAGCCTCCCAAAATTCTGGGATCGCAGGCATGGGCCACCAAACCTGACATATACTCTGTTCCTTAGTAGGAAATCACTTTAAGGCAATACCCACAAAAGCAGCTGTCTGTGTTTAGATATGTTCACTTCGAATCCTTCATCCATTATGCGTTTATGGCTAGCACTGTGCAGTGCCCCGAGCTCACACACAACAACACTTCATTCCCAAGTCCTCAGCGGGCAATCCACTAACACGTGGCAAACTGGATCGGCCACGCAAGCGCCTAGACCCACTCCAGCTACTCAACATCTGCAGCACATCTGTGCTACGGTCCTGCACTGACCTCCACAAAACATGCAACCAGGCCAGATGATGCCACCTCTGCCCTCCAAGTAGCATATACTCAGCTCTGGACCAGGAGTTTGGCCCCCAAAGCACCATCAACTTAATTAAATGTTTCTCCAAAGAGATCCTATGGGACTCTGAGCCTGCAGGATCTTGGGACCAAAAAAATGAGAGAAACAAGAAAAGCAGGTTTTCAGTTCAAGCTAGAGAAGTAAAGGTCACTGATGGGTAGAGAGATGAAAAAATAAGCATCTGTTTATGTATTTACAGAAAGAAAACGAGAGGCAAAGCCAAGAAGGAAACAGAGGCTCAGGAATCCTTCCCAGCAGTCAGTTCTGTGGCCTTGGAATTCCGTCACCTGCCTGGCTCTGTGTCCACTCACTTATAAATGGAAGGACAGTGACCAGGAGGTCAAAGGGTGCACTGGGTCAGCATCTAGTAGGGTGAATCCCGAAATCCCACAAAAATCCTAAAGCTAAAAGCCACCAAGTGCTTGAAGGGGAGAGAAGACCACAGCAATAAAATTTCAGAAGCTGGAAAGGAGGTGGCGGGAAGGAAGACGGGTTAGAAGACATGTCTAAACTGGAGTTGGAGAAAGCAGAGCCAGCTCGGCTCACAGCACTGAATTCCGGAAACTCAGGAGCAGCCAGCACCAGTTGGCTGCAGGGGAACCTGAGTGAATGAGGTAGCATATGAACCTTAGCTAAGAAGTGGGTAGATGGCTGCATGCCCCCCACTCCCCAAGGCCAGCCGCCGC
>NW_007259943.1:86269-94109 GCF_000164805.1 Carlito syrichta | reverse complement strand
CCCCCCCCCTCCTGTGCAGAAATGATGGAAAAGATACTCTGCAAAGGAAAGAAACACTGAGGGTTTCTGGATCAGGCAGCAGCAGACAGCTGAAGGAAGCAGCAGAAGGAAGCTACATAGGAGGCTGTACCCGAAGCATTCCCCTTCCTGTCAGCGCTCGGGTGGGCATGGGGTTCCCAGCAGAAGCAAGAGGCACCAGCCCAAGAGAGGCACCACAACGTGGACAAACAGTCCAGACAAGACCAGGCCAGGGGCGCCATTCTGCAGAGCGGGATGGAGGAAACACTAGAAGAAACTGACACAAGCCATTGTCCACTGTCCTGTCCAGTAGGAAAGCCCCATAATGAGCGCCATGGGTGCAAAGCCCATTCAAGGGCTGGACTTGCCAACCAGCTTGGGAGTCCCCAGTCTTACCACATTCACGACCAGCAGATTTTTCACTTTCCTAATACCGAGAGTGGGTGAAAATGAGAAAGCATCTGAAGCTGGTTGCCACAGACTTCTGTCTTTAAGCACAAGTGAAAGGGTCTTTTCTAAATTGTCACCTCAAGCCAAGCTCGGGGGCTCAGCCTGTAATCCCGCGCCTTTGGGAGGCTGAGGTGAGTGGATTGCCTGAGCCCGCGGGTTCGAGACCCGCCTGGGGAGGCGAGACCTCATCTCTACAATAAATCAAAAAAAAATCAGCCGGGCATGGTAGAGCGCGCCTGTAATTCCGGCTACTAGGAAGGCTGAGGCGGAAGGATCGCCGGAGCCCAGCGGGTGGAGGCTGCGGTGGCCGGGAGTAGCCACTGCACTCCAGTCTGGGCGACAGAGTGAGACTCCAACTCAAAAAAATAAATAAATAAATAAATAAATTGTCACCTCTTTCACAGTACAGCTAACAGTGGCATATATGCAGTATTTGCCTCAGACACCACTCTGACTAGCATTCCATACTTTGCATTTTTAATCGGATTATAAACCTGAAAAGACAGTCTTCATGATGAGACAAATTCATGTCAGCAGCAACCAGGAACAAAATTTGGAATGATGTAAATTCACATCAGTGGTCACAAATGAGTTAAGTATGAAGGAACACTCAAGGGTGACGTGAATTTGCATACCAAAAAACCCAGAGAACAAACCCAACAAAGGAGAAAAAAATGAGGCCTTACAGAGAATCATGCTCAGGAGATAAGAGCAGATATTTCAACCAAAACAAGAAAAGGACACTATCATAAAGGAACAGAGAACCAAAAACAGCTTTTAGAATTTAAAAAACAAGAGCAGACATGAAATACTCACTGGGAGAGTTGGAAAAGTTGAGATAATTTCCCAGAAAGCCACGTAAAAGAGACAAAGAGATGGAAAATAGCTTCAAAAAGCTAAGAATATTTGAGAACCGGTCCAGAAGGGCCACCATCCAAGTAATAACGTGTTTCAGAAAGAGAACATGAGGGAGGGGGAATAAAAAAAAAAAAATTCAACAAGATCGGAATCACCCAAAAGAAAGAGCCTACCAAGCACCTATCACAAAAAAAGAAAACAAACCCACACCAGGACTCACTGGGAAGCTTCAGTACACAAGGAAAAGGTCCAGCTCCTCTCAGGTTCAGGAAGAAGAGAACAGCCTGCATGCATGGGACCAGTATTGGCGTGGCACTGCATCTTCAACAGCAACACTGAAAGCTAATATGCTGTGGAGAAATGCCTTCAACATTCTGGAGGACCAGCCTGGGTAGCATAGTAAGATCCCATCTCTATAAAAAATTAGCCAGACGTGGCAGCCCACACCTGTAGTCCTAGCTACTCAGGAGGATGAAGTGGAAGGATCACCTGACCCCAGGAGATTGAGACTGTGATGAGCCATGAATGTGTCACTGCTCTCCAACCTGAAGACCCCGACCTAGAGAGAGAGAGAGAGAGAGAGAGAGAGAGAGAAAAGCAAAGCAAATTCTCATCTGCAGAGTCCAAAGTCTATAAATAATGCCTGAAGCCGGGGTCGGGGGGGGAGCACAATTTTTAAATGTTCTTCATAAATGAAGGTGTAACAACAAAAATCAGCCAGGAGAGATCAAAGGGGGCCTTTGGAGAGTAAGAGATGGAGGGAAGTGGCAAGCAGCTGCTGTTCCCAACAAACATTACAAAGCTAACTATAAGCAGGGCACGGTGGCTCACACCTGTAATCCCAGCACTTTGGGAGGTGGAGGCGAGAGGATTGCCTGAGCCCAGGGGTTCGAGACCAGCCTGGGTAACTTGGCAAGACCTCGTCCCTATAATAAATCAAAAAACTAGCTGGGGGTGGTGGTGTGTGCCTGTGGTTCCAGCTACTTGAAAGGCTGAGGAGGATCGCCTGAGCCCAGCAGGTCAAGGCTGCAGAGGCCATGAGTGTGTTACTACACTCCAGCCTAGGCAACAGAATGAGACTCTGACTCAAAAAAGAAAAAAAAACTAACTATAATCCAACCCTTGGAAACCAGGGAGCCATTCAGGGTTAGGAAACTCCATAGTGACAACCGGGAGCCAGGTGTTTATCTTTTTTCCAAAGCGTTTGGCACTGAGATTTTTAATAATTTACACAGCAAAAACATGAATTATGGGAAAGACTGCCATAAACTGGTCCAATGACAGTGGCTGCCCCTGGGCAGCTACACAGGGATAGCAGGGCACTCGCTCCAGCCACAAGATTCCATAAATGATAACCATGCTGAGCTAAGGCATAGAAAAAGTCACAGAAGAGTGGGTTGGGTGTGGTCCACTTCCTTCAGGTACAGGGTTTGCAAATGGGCAGCTCTGAATCATGGCAGCAATCACCCAAATAAAGAGCTAAGCAGCAGGTTTCTCAAGAGACCATCAGACTCTGCCAGGCTCTGGCTAGTGTGTGCAACTGTAAAAATGCACTAGAAAGCAGCAGCAACCATCAACAACTCAGTGACTCCTCACACTACATCTTGCACCAAGGTCCTCAAAAAATACTGTTGAACTGAAAATCAGTGTCAACCTGCACCAAATATGGAAGCTCAGCTCCACACATCAGAATAGCTCAAAGAAGAGCATCAAAGTCACATGTGAGGGAAAAAGCAATGGCGTCTGCTGCCACTGGCCTGTGCAGGGACACTGTGCTCCAGAAGCAACAGAGAAAATCTCATCGGCCCAGTTCCTAATTGAAGGTCACTTGGTTCTGTGTGAATTCTATCAAGAACATTCCTAGATATAGAATTAGAACCAAAATGTCCTGGACGCCTTCAAAAGTTCTTGGGGTTTTTTTTGAGTTTTTTTTTTTTGAGTTGGAGTCTCACTCTGTCGCCTAGACTGGAGTGCAGTGGCCGCTCCCGGCCACCGCAGCCTCGAGCTGCTGGGCTCCAGCGATCCTTCCGCCTCAGCCTTCCCAGTAGCCGGAATTACAGGCACGCGCTACCATGCCCGGTTGATTTTTTGATTTATTGTAGAGATGAGGTCTTGCCAAGTTGCCCAGATGGGTCTCAAACCCGCGGGCTCAGGCAATCCACTCACCTCAGCCTCCCAAAGGCGCGGGATTACAGGCTGAGTCACTGAGCCCAGCTTTTTTTTTTTTTTTAAACTTTAATTTTTAAAAAAACTTCTGACCCTCCTCCCTCAAAAAAAACTTTCAAACACAACAAATTCTTCCAATTGTTACAATTGTTTCAATGTTCTTCCCGGAGATAGAGGAGACATGAAGTAATGAAACAGGCATTTTACAAGAACTAACATGGAAGAGCTGGTTCCTATCACTCTTTAAAGCTGAGCAGCAAAAAGGCTCATAAAGCGACGGAAGTAATCCGACTATAAAAGGTCCATAGTTCACACCACCAAGGACGGAGTGAACCCTTCTAAGAAGTCCACCCTGGCTGTCCTGCTGATGCCTGAGCTCCCCACCCTTAACTACCCAGACTTCCTCTCACCTCAAGTGTTCCCATGCCTTCCAGGGGAGAACCACCCCCATCCCCCGGAATCCACCTCCTCTGCCTTCTCCCACTATCCTAAGAACATGATGCTCCTCTGCTCAAAGTGGGCCACACCTCCTGCTAACTCCAGACCCAGGGCCACTCAGAGGTCCGCAGATCCCCTTGCCTGAGGCCCCCACCGCCTCTCCAGCTCTGGGGTCTATCTAGCCCGCCGGAACCCACCTGTGCCTTCCAACCATGCCTTTGCTGGCCACAGCCTCAGTCTCTGCACCCTTCCTAAGGCACTTGGCACCAGGCAGCTGACCTCCTGAAGACCCGCACTCCCCATGGCTCCCAGCGCCCTACTCTGGGGCTCCCCTGTCCAGCCCAATGCTGGAAGACTCCAGCGCGCTCCACACTTCAGCATCTCCCCCAGGTGGTCTCAGACCTACATTGCACAGGTGTCCTGAGTGTCCACACACTGTGACACACCAACCTTCTCCACTGGGCGCAGTTGGCAACAGGGTGAACTGCACAGGCATCTCCCAAGAAAGCAACACAACAGAAACCGTGGACACGTGACACTAACGAAAAAAAGGACGTGCGCACTTGGGCCACAATTACATGCAATGGTCTGCGGTTTGCCTTCGTTTCCCAGACTTACAGAGCGCACAGGTTTCCTAAGGATGGGCAGAACCCTATCCCAGTGCTCTCAGCAAAGACCTGTTTCTGCAAGCGACCAGAGAAATGGAGGAAGAAGGTGGGGAACAAGACGATGTGGACAAGCAGAAATGGCACGTTGCTCAGCTTGTCCTCTAAATTGTCTGTACTTTCGTATCTTACATATACAACCTCAAAATATGCTACATTAACCAGGCCCTGCGACACATGTGACTTACTGAATTCAGTACTTTTCAAATTGAGGGTCATGAACCAGTGGGCTGTGAAATCAAGTTAGTGTGGCAACCAGCTCCTCTTTTTTTAAGTAAAATATATCACAGTAGCGTATCTCCAGTACAGGCTGTGCGTCCCTAACCCAAAAGGCCCCAACATCTGAAACTTTTTGAGTACTGACTTGACACCCAAAAGAAACGCTCACTAGGACCTTCTGGAAGCTCAACCAGTAAGTAAATAATGCCAATATCCCAAAATTAGAAACAATCTATTCCCAAGCATTCTGGATAAGGGATACTCAACTGTAGTAAGGATTAATACTGTTCTCCTGAAATTTGTCTCCGGTTCTAATGTAAAATATATTCCTTATGTGGGTCGCGGTCCAGAAAAGTGGAAAAGTGGCCGATAAACTCCTGTAATATAAATTTAGAAACCAAAATCTAATTCTTTTAAAACAGCAATTTATGCAAACTGAAACCTGATAGGTGTTCTTGTCTCCAACTGAAGCTTGATTTCCTTTTATTCTCAATTAAATTGAATAAAACAAAAGTTCAACAAAAGACACAGAGTACTTATAGCCACAAATCAGCCTGATTTCTTTTATTTGCAGTTACTACTTCATTCAGTTCATGATTTCTTTTTTCCTTGTGGTAATATAAAACTGGGGTTTGGGAAGAAAAGGGTTGGAAAGGACTCAACAAACTTCACTAAGCATTTATTTAAAATGGTAACTCATCCAGATTTACAGTCATCAACCCCAAGGACCTGACACATGAGTGTTAAATAAGGGTTTCCGATGGGATAAAATATCTATCTCATATTTCTAATTTCTTCACAAATCCAACTTGGAATCAAATAAACTTTAATGTTTGCAAAAGTAACAATAAAATAATATAGCATGGTGAGCAAGAACATCGCCTTGAATTCAGGAAAGACCTGGTTTCCAATCAGGAATTTGCCACATAATATAATATGTTACCTTGGTCAGTTCAATTAGTGCCCATTGGTTTCCACATCTGTGGAATAAAACACACCTGTGCCTCAAGCAGCACCAGGAGAAGCAAGAGGCATAAAAATGATTTGTAAGACATTGAAAAATGGTGTTGATACTAGCATGTTAGTTGTTTTGTTTTTTGGTTTTAATTCACTGTTATTTTTTTAAGCATTCTTGCCTGGGCTGTCTGAATTCACTCTGCTGGCTTTCCTAACTTTTTAAGTCAACTCCTTATAAGTCCTGGTCAGGAGATGAGAAAAAGGAGGAGGACATGAGACCTATCAGGGCAGGAAACAGAGGGACATGTGCTTTTCTCCATTTTATCAGACAACAGTCAAAAGCAGGTGTGCTTTTAATTTAATCCTCAGCACCAACTCTCAAGGAAGTCTCCCAGGGCAGCAGCAGCTGCTAATTCGAAGTAGAAAATAAATGTGCTCGTTGTTTTTCTCTTCTGGGGGGAAGGGAATGGAAGGGAAAAGAATGTTCTTCCCCAAATGGCACACTAAAAATTGTTATCATACAGTTTGTAGATGTGTTAAGCACAAGAATGACTGGAGAAGCCACGATCTCACCTCGAAAACTTAACAGCTAAAAACGTGCTCATCTTTTCTACCAAAAAACATTTACTATCTTTTATACTGAGAAAGCAAAATAAAAACAGTTCCCATGTAACACCATCTAGGAAATACATTATATTGGGGAGGCAAAGTTAATACAAAAACTTTTCTTCTTTCCTTGAGATTTAAGAATTTTGACCCACCACTCTTAAAAAAAATATATTAGGGGCAAAAACCAGATATCACCTGGTGACCATCTGATACTGACTTCCCAGCACCAGCCAGAGGGGCTGTAAGCACCTTTTCAAATTGACTGGCTTTCCTAAGTACTCATACCTAGCATTTGTGCTAGATTCCAACCTAAGAGCATAACAGTCAACCCAAAGAAAGTGATAAATATATATTTTTTAAAAACATTACAAGAGGTATTTCTTGCTCCACTGGTAAGAAATTCTTTTTTTCACCCAGCTCACTCTGATCTACTCACCTCTGAATTCGACCCAAAGCAGGAGCTTTAGGAAAGACCAAGAAACCACATCTGATTTTTACCTAGTAGTCAGTAGAAGTCTGGGTTTTAAATACATGTTAAATTCAAAGTTCTTTAAACGATATTTAACACAAGAATATTCAAGCACCTCCCTAGTCACAATCTTAAGATACCAACTTTAACTGTCACTGCTTTAAAAAGCAAACAACTTGGGCTAAAATTCTAGCTGCCATTAAAGTAGGTACCTTTGAGTTCCTACTTTTCTAGAAGTCAAACCTGAGCAATGAATTCCAGTTTTCTTTTTACGGTTTAAAAAAAAAAAAAAAGAAGAGAGGTGAATGATCTCTCTCAAAGAGGAGGGTAGATCCGGCTCTTGAAAGCCCAGGTTTGGGCCCTGTGCTTCTCAGGCCTCCAGACAGAGGGAAGGAGCTTACCGGTATCCATAAAATACCCAATAACCACTTGGATACTTTTCATTGTTTTCCTAAAACTCACGTTCATTCTCTAAGCTAAACTGTTTGAGGCAGCAGAACTTAAATGACATGTCCCAACTGCATCCTAACGTCGAAAATCCAATCACGGGGCCACCACTTACTCGCCTACAAAACTTTACTGTGAGCCAAGGGTGGTGGCTTTATTTTTCGAGGGGCTAAAAACAGTCCCCAAAGGCGAAAAAGTTGAATGCGTCTAAATGTGAAATGCAGCTCCTCCGCCATCTCCCCGCAAAAAGTCACGGGTAGGCCAAGATGCCGCAAAGGGCCGAAGGAGACGCGCTTCCTGGGCAGGGGCTCATCTACCTCCAATCAGGTCTCAAAGTGAAAGTCCAGTGTCCCGGGGCCGGGCGGGTGGAGCAGGTCTGGGGACACCGGGGCGCACGCAGGCCGGGGGATGCCTTCTTCCAGAAGGCGTGCAAGCTCGCACTTTCCCCTCCTCGGTCCACGGCCCGCCAAAGGCCGGGGACACAGGCACTGCAAGGGCAACTCGCAGCTACACCTTCCCGCACCCCGCCCTGCCTCCTCCGCCC
>NW_007259943.1:54090-85061 GCF_000164805.1 Carlito syrichta | reverse complement strand
AGCCCGTGGCCTGCTCGGCGAGACCGGGGCGGAGCTGCTTCCGTGCCTGGGTGAAGTCTCCAGCCAGCCCAGGGAGCAGACCGAAAGCGGGGAGGCCGAGAGCGGCTCATTCCTGGCGCTGCTGCTTCTCCAAACCGCCCGCCGGAGACTTAGCTCAGAAGCGAGGGGGCTGGACCCCACCCTGCCTGGACGCGCCCTCCCCGAGGAGGGGAGAGGGGTGCGGGGGGCCGGGGCAAGGGGAGAGAGCCAAGGAAGCCGCGCCCAGACTTTTGCCCCCAGCGCCCTCCCTCTCCTCCTCCGGCTTCAGAGGCCCCAGGCCCACCCAGCACCAGTTCGGTCTTCCCTTCTCAGCCCCCCACCTCACCCCCAACTAGAGAGGAGAGAGGCAAGCATGGGGTCAGGCCATGCTGCCTCCGGGATGTATTCTATTTACAATGGCAAACAGGTAGGGCATCAGCCCACGCCCGCAAAGTGCTCTGCCACTCTTTCAGAATTGCTGCTCTGTGGATTGCAGGGACCCCGCCACCTCTCTCACACCCTGAATGCCCACTTTGCGCCACGTCTGTGTGAGGTGGCCGTATCACATGAGCCCCTAAGAGCTTAGAGGCCTCCACCTAGGTAAGGTGTTTATTCTGAGGTGTCTGTATTCTGAGAACTTTGGTTCCCTATGGGTCCACTGGATCAGACAAGGAGTAGAATGCTAAAATGGAATCCCTTTCCCTTTGGAAAAAAAAAAAAATGCACGTTTTTCCTCCGAGTGTGTTTTACCTTCTGATCGGTGTAATTGATCATAATTTTCATATTTGAAAAGCCCTGCCACTCCTAAGTAATTCTACGAAGAGGGTGTGGCCATACCAATCTAGGAAAAGCATAGGCCGTCTTGGTGGCTCAGCTTGTAATCCCAGCATTTTAGAGGTCGAGATGAGTGGATTGCCTGAGCCCCCGGGGTTTGAGACCAGCCCAAGCACCTTGGTGAGACCTCGTCTCTACAATAAAATCAAAAAATTAGCTGGGCATGGTAGCGTGTGCCTATAGTTCCGGCTGCCTGGAAGGCTGAGATGGAAGGATCGCCAGAGCCCAGCAGGTTGACACAAGGGTGGCCATGAGTGCGCGACTGCGCTCCATCCTGGGCGACAGAGTGACAATTTACAAAAAAAAAAGATAAATTCTGGGGTTTTGGGATCACCCCCCTTATTGGAGTAGCTATCCCTAAAATTAAAGATTTTTTTTTTCAGTTGCTAATCAGAGCCAGTGGAAATCATCTTACTAAGAAGTACTCTCCTAGGGTTAGCAGGGTCAGGGCAAAAACATAGCACCAAGATAAGAAGGAAGAAAACAGGACAAATGGACAGAAATGTTTGGAAGCCAATTCGAGGCTGTACAGTAGGAAACTCTCAGAAATCACTTGGCAGTGTTCATTTCCAGCGAATTAGGCACAGGGATGGGGGGCAGTGGTCCATAATATTCTGGGTATAAAAATGACCAGAATCCCAGTTTGTAGCCCGAGGCTAGTGAGGCAAAGAACATATAAGTGACAGCAGGACACAAATTATCTAGGCAAGTGACTTGCGTCTGTTAGCAAATCGCTGCCCTGTACCCTAGCTATCTCCTTACCACAACTGATCTTCATTCCATCCTTTGGCTATATTCATGTTGTTGAGCACAGTTCTCATCAGAAGGGAGAACACAGGCGTCACTGGTTCTGCTTGGCCCCATGCAGGCATTACCCAGTATTCCCCAGGGCAGTAGCTCCCCACCTACTTTGTTTTGGCAGAGCAGAGATGATAGACAGGGCCTGAGCCCCAAATCAGAGCCTACCCAATTCCTCACTGCACGCATGCATTCATTCATTCACACCTTCTTTGAACACCAACTACAAGTCAGACATCCAGTTCAGTGTTGGGCACATGAACACCAGAACCTCATATACCTCTTACCCCTCTAGCCTGGTCTTCCAGATCCCTAACTTGGGATATGTACAGTACTATAACTGGTTAACCTGATTAAGTGGTAAGAGCTACCATTCCCACCAAGGAAAGAAAGGGATAGCGCTCTCACCCTTTCTCACCTCTCCTTGTCACTTTCCCTCTACCCCAATACATAATTATGACAGATCCACATGGAGAGATTGGGAGGGTCTCCATAGAGATTGTGCATTTTCTGGTCTCCATGGAGATACCAACACATTGAATTATTTACTTACTAACCTTTTGAATTATTTTCATCCGCTGGTCCTCTTTGTCTTTCGTGTTCACTTAAGGCCACGAATTGGGTGGTGAATTGTACTCTGACATATATTCTGGACCCCAAGGGACATTTCTATATCCCTATGTAGAGCCCCCTCCAAATAGACAGCCCCCTCTATTGACTTCCCCTAAGCCAGTTTGTCCTCAGTCTCGGCAGAGCTCAGAGTGCAGCAGAAAACAAGAATTCAACAATCGATCCCTTCACTTTTCTTTCTGAGTTGAAAAGATAAACACCCCCCAAATGCCACTTTATAAAGAACAGCTAGACAAGTAGTGCATTAGCAATTTAAATTCACAGATTAAAGAAAGGGACTTACATGGTGAACTTTAAAGAGAGAAATCGGACTAGCTCGGGTAAGTAATTAACAGAAGGCTTGACAAATTTCTACACATGTTTAGTAGGTGAAGACAAATTATTAAAATCGGTATAAAGAAGAACGTCGAGTCATCATTGGGTGACACGACGGCAAGAAAATATACGCTAAAGCCTGAGAGAAATATCTCGGCTACATCGGGGAGTGGGACCAGCAAAGTTTCATTTTGTGAGTGTAAAGCTCAGAGGTCAGGCTGTCACAGGGCCATAATTCTAAGTCAGTTGTTGGTTGCACCCTGCCTGGGTTTGCTGGGGCTGCCATAACAAAGAACCACAAACTGGGTGGCTGAAACAACAGAAGTGTATTTCCTCGCAATCCCAGAAGCAGGATGTCTGAGATCAAGGTGTCAGCAGGGATGGTTTCTTCTGGAACGTCTCTCCTTAGCTGGTAGTGTCTGTCTTCTCTTCTCACGGTCTTCACTCTATATTTCTTCATAGCGTCAACCATCTAGGCTCAGGTGATCCTTCTTCCTCAGCCTCCCGAGTACTGGGACTACAGGCGCACACCACCACCACACCTGGCTGTTTTTAATTTTGTATAGAGACAAGGTTCCGCTATGTTTCCCTGGTCTCAAATTTCTGGGCTCAAGCAATCCTCCTGCCTCAGCCTCCCAAAGTACTAGGATTACAGGTATGAGCCACCATGCCTGCCTGACTCTATGTATATTTATGTCCTAATCTCTTTATAAAGACACCAGTCATAGATTAAGGCCACCCCAATGACTTCATTTTTACTTAATTACCTCTTTTAAAGTTCCTGTCTCCAAATACAGTCACACCGGGGGTTAGAGCTTCAACATATGGATTTGAGGGGGACTCCGTTGAGACCATCACACAACCCCTCGGATGTATATGAGTTTCTGGTCTCAGTCCCTTTTAACAGGGTTCTCCAGGCCCCACTTTGGGGCATGAGAGCGTCCTTCTCCTCTCCCAAGGCCTGTGGACCTTTCTGCACACTCCACACTGCACATTTCTGCTATTAGGCATTGCTTCATAGTTCCTTGGGCGGAGCCCCTGAACTCCAGCTTGTACAGAAACCAGAGCACTCGTCTCCAGTCACTGGGCAGCTGAGAACAGGCACAGGGAACACATAGGTGTTTGCTTGACAAAATATTCCTAGTTAGAAGAAATCACCTGGAATCCATGACAGAATCTGCCAGAAAAAAGTTCAGAATATTTTTCAGGCCTACAAATAGTCATTTCAGGCACAAAGTTCTTTTAATAAGATCTGCTTCCCCCCAGTGCCTCCTTTTCCCCTGTGTGTCACTACACTTGGAGGTGACACTGGAGAGCTGGGGTCTGCGTCTCCAAGGAGTTGAGGGACTTTGTGGCATATTCCCTCTAGGGGAGTTACAGGGCCTCATGCTAGGGAGCTTCAGGCTGTTTAGAGAGGCTCACTTGAACAAGCTCACTAGAAAAATTCTCATGTGCAATTTTGCTTGGCAAAGAGCCAATGGACAGGGCTTGTCGCCGTCTGAACAGTGGCCACTTGACCCTGCCAATCAGCTTATAAAGGCTTCAGTATACAAAGACTCATCAAGTGCTGTGTGTGTGGATTTCTCTCCCTCCCGAGGCTGGGTTTGCTTTCAGATGTATCCAGAAAGGACATATATGAGATCACCCCAGAAGGGTGATGTCATCCAGCTTACAGTCACGGAGCGGCAGCTCTTGGCCCTGTTTTCTGACAAGGAAGACAAATTGGAGAAAATCATTTTAATTTTCACTTCAAGCAGATCCAGGCAATTATGTGCTTCAAGGACATTGTATAACCACACGGAGGTAAAATGTGCCTATGAGCTGCAGACATTAGTTCCAGAATGCGCATAACTTAAGTAAGCTTAGAATCACCATGGAAAGGTTGACCCAAACACTATCCTGTTATCAAAGCCTCACCCACAAAAAGGACAAGCATGTAGTCTTGTACCTTGATTTCTTAGCCCACCCTCTTTTGTTTCTCTTTGCATCAGGGTCTCACTCTGTCACCCAGGCTGGAGTGCAGTGGCATGATCACAGCTCACTGCAGCCTCAAATTTCTGGGCTCAAGTGATGCTTCCATCTCAGCCTCCCAAGTAGCTGGGATTACAGATGTATGCCACCACACCTGGCTAATTGTGTGATTCTTTTTGTAGAGACAGGGTCTTGCTATGTTACCCAGGCTGGTCTCAAACTCATGGACTCAAATGGTCCTCTCACCTTGGCCTCCCAAAATTCTGGGATTACAGGCGTAGCCACTGGGCCCAGCCTCCAGCGCATTTTTTATTCAGTTTCCTAAAGAAGCAATGTCAGGCATACAATTAGTCAGAACTCTTTGAATGCCAAATGACAAAAACCTAGCTCAAACCTCCATAAGCACAAAAGGGAAATTTTAGCTCAGTCACAGAAATCTACACTTGACCAAATCAGGCTTGGCTCAGTCCAAGAGGACAGGTTCAAGAATGAAGTCCAAACTCTGTCTTCCTCTGCCCCTCACCTTCTTAGCCTTTTCTTGGCTTCATCCTTGCTTCTCCATCCTTGGTTCTGTGAGTATGGTGTCAAGAGTCACTCCTTGTGACCTGAAAAGGAAGAGTGACTTTTTCCTAGCCAATGTGCATATGCCAAATCTAGTGGAAGAACTCAAATTTGGCTGGGCATGTAACCCCAGCGCTTTCGGAGGCAGCTCATCTCTACAATAAATCAAAAAATTAACTGGGCATGGTGGTGCACACCGGTAGTTCCAGCTCCTTGGAAGGCTGAGGTGGAAGAATCATCTGAGCCCAGCAGGTTGAGGCTGTGGTGGCCATGAGTGTGCCACTGCCCTCCAGCCTGGGTGACAGAGTGAGACTCCAACTCAAAAAAAAAAAACAAAATTGTGTGTGTCCTTTCTTGAGATGAGAGGACAATAAGGCACAGTGATGGAAGAGCCCGGTCCAAATGGCATGGGATGGTGGCACAGGGCGGGGCAATTCCCCACAGAAAGGAGACTCTCAGTCTGATATTTTCCACCCCTTGGTTGCCCAGCACATGTGTGTGAGTGTGCACACACACTCCACACCAACCCCCCCCACACATTATCTTTTTCCATATGTATAACTTCTTGTGTGTCCTTCCCCCTATCCCCTAATCATACAACCAACCCATGAATAAACCATTCATACTTCTCTCTTCCCAAAGCAGATCCAACCCTATTGCTCTCTACTTAGATCACTCATTTCCTAGTCCAGTGACTCTGGACAGTATGCATTTCTCGGCCAGGGACAGTGGCTCATGCCTATAATCCCAGCACTTTGGAAAACTGAGGTGGGAGGATCACTTGAGCCCGGGAGTTCAAGACCAGCCTGAGCAACACAGCGAGACCCCTTCTCTATAAAAATATCTTTAAACATCAGCCAGGCGTGGTGGTGCATGATCCCAGCTACTTGAGGGGCTCTCTTTGTCAAATCTAGATGTGGCTTTCCACAGGCAAGCAATCTGTACCTAAATGGTAAATGTAATCATCCTTCATGTGTTTAATGTATTAGGGAGAGGAAAATGTTTGAAAACCACCTTTAAATCTCTCATTTGAAAAGAAGAAGGAAAAGGAGCAGGTGTCATGGTCAGTCCATAATATACATGACACCTTCCTGGAACGTAAGGTGGGGTTAGGGTTAGGTTAAGGTGGGGTCAGCCCCTGGGGAAGCACTTAGCTCTGTTTCTCAGTTGAGTCTCCCTTTCTATGGCCCTCCACAGCCACCTTGGGGAGATGCCTGGGACAGAAGGGGCAGCCCACATCTTGTTGGTGAAAACTTGGGGTCTTGGGGATTTCCTAGTGCAAAGGCCCAAACGTTCTCCTTCACAGCACCCTTGGGCCAAAAGAAATACCTAACAGGGCAATTGATTAAGACAAGTACAAACAACTTCATATGCACTTCTGTCTTAATAATAGTCATTTGAAGAAATAATACTGTAAATTTTTTTTAAAAAGCAATATTTTGGGCCAGGCACAGTGGCTCACACCTGTAATCTCAGCACTTTGGGAGACTGAGATGGGAGGATCGCTTCAGGTGAGGAGCTTGAGACCAGCCTGGGCAACAAAAAATTTAAAAAATTATCTGGGCATAGTGGTGCATAACTGTAATCCAGGCTACCTGGGAGGCTGAAGCAGGAGGATCACTTGAGCCCAGGAGTTTTGGGCTGTGAATTATGATTGCATCAATGTACTCCATGCTGGGTGACAGAGCAAGACTCTGTCTCAAAAAAAGAAAAGAAAAGAAAAAACCAATATTTTGTTAACAAGTTCACTCTTAAATATTATAATTACTAATGGACACGTGTTTCTGTTGGACACTGCACAATTTCCCAACCCATGAGTAACCAACCGTTCTTGCACTCACCTCTTCCCAAAGCAAATGAAACCCTAGTGCCTTCTACTTAGATCACCATTTCTTAGTCCAAGGACTCTGGTCAATATGCATTTCTCGGCTAGGGGCAGGGGCTCATGCCTATTAATCCCAGTGCTTTGGAAAACTGAGGCGGGAGGATCACTTGAGCCCAGGAGTTTGAGACCAGCCGGGGCAACATATTATTACATAATGGTAAATTATTCCCCATATTACATAATAAGAAATTATTACTCTGTCAGGAATAAGCACTCAGCAGGAGGGAGGACCCTGGAGGATAAGGGTCATTCCTTTCTTCGACTTCTTTAGAATCCTAGGCAGGACAAGACACCCAACTTGCCAGGTCGAATGCAAAATGCAAATGCAGAGCCCTTGTTCAAAGCCTACTGACAATTTTGAGACAGCGAGAGCAGAGCACTAAACCAAATGCAGGGCCCTTCTAAGTGCGGGGCCCTGTGTGACTAGACACGTCACACGCCCATCTGGCTAGCTTGGTCTCAGGCTTACTTCCCAGGCGTTCACCTGCCTCTCTCTGACTCGCTCTCACTGCCATCGGCTTGTAGGGCTAATATTGCCTTCTCATTCTGCAAGACACACGCCTCTTCCAATTTTGGACTGTTGGCACAGGCTGGGAGGTCCTCTCTCAGAAAGACTCTGTGGTTTTCATCCAAGACTGCATGGCTTCCTGATGGGCCAACTTGGCTGAAGCTTGTCTGTTTCTTCTTGCAGCTTACTAAAAGCCACAAAAGTAACCCGCACCCTTGGCCTAGCCTTTTTTAGACGAAGAGCTTCCTAAACGTTGGGCTGTGGCGAACTAGAGTGGCCGACGTCCATAGCCTGAGCCTGCGGCAGCTCGGCAGTGTCTGAGGTATACAGAGCCCCAGGCCGATTGCCTCTGGCAGGGAGCACTATCATCTATTTAGATCAGTGATGCCTTACAAGTGCTATGCTACTTTATGTACATGTGGAAGCATGAACTGTTATAAAATTTCATTCTCTGCTAGAAGCCCAAATTTCACCTGCATGCAACTTACCTTTTTTTGGGGGGGTCAGAGTCTCAACCTGTCACCCAGGCTAGAGTGCATTGGCACACTCACAGCCACCGCAGCCTCGACCTGCTGGGCTTGGGCGATCCTTCCACCTCAGCCTTCCATGTAGCTGGAACTATAGGTGTGCAACACCACCCCCAGCTAATTTTTTTTATTTATTATACAGATGAGGTATCACTAAGTTATGCAGACTGATCTCAAACTCCTGGGCTCAGGCAGTCCTCTCGCTTCTGCCTCTCAAAGTGCTGAGATAATAGGTGTAATCCACTATACCCAGAGCAACTTACTGATATAGTAAATCTTCACCTGTACCCCACCACTCAAAAGAAATGAAATAAAATAAAATAAAGCCAGCCTTTAGATCAGGGGTTGGCAAGCTTTTTCCAGAAAAGGCCAGGTAGCAAATATTTCAGGCTTCATATTCCATGTGGTCTCTGTTACAGCTACTCCTCTCCATAGTTGTCTCACCAGAGCATCCCTAGACAAGACAATTCAAATGAGCATGGCTTCATTCCGATGAAACTTGACTTAAGCAAATTGGTAGCAGGCCCGGCTTGCAGCTGGGAGGACCATAGTCTGCGGACCAAGGTGAGTGATCGTGGTAAGTTGGGTGAGTGGACAGAACCATAGAGGAGAGTTCAAACAGGACAAGTTTAAGGAAGTGCCGCAAAGGAGGAAAAAAGAAATTACAACCACATTGCATGGATACGTGGAATAGACAGAAAAAGATCAAGGAGCCATCCTGGACTATGGGCCATAAATACATAATTGTAGCTCAAGATAAAGGCAGAGTCCACGTATAACTGCCGAGAGCACGTGGAGACAAACCTCTACACAGAGGATCCAGGCCTCCAGGGCACATTGCCAATGGATCTTCATCAAGGAAAGGGAGTCCTGGGAGACTGTCTGTGAGTAAGCACGGGCTCTGTAAGGTCAGGGTCCAAGCTCAGTTTTATTTCTTATGACCCCAAGAGTGTTCCCACTGTCAGGATATAAAAGAATTCTTTAGTAAATACTTGTTTATTTATAATCAGACACAGGCAAGTTTAAAAATTACAAATCTGGCCATGTGCAATGGTTCATGGTTGTAATCCCAGCACTTTGAGAGGCTGAGGTGGGAGAACTGCTTGAACCCAGGAGTTTGAAACCAGCCTGGGCAACATAGGGAGATCCTGTGTCTACAAAATGTCAAAAAGTTAGTCGGGTATGGTGGCATGTGCTCATAGTCCCAGCTACTCGAGAGGCTATTTCAGTCCAGGAGTTTGAGCCTGCAGTGAACTGTGAACATACCACCGCACTCCAGTTTGGGCAACGAAATGAAAACTTGACTCACCAAACAAAACATTCCACTATTTAAAAAACGTTAGACGGGTGCAGTGGCTCACACCTGTAATTCCAGCACTTTGGGAGGTAAAGGGAAAAGGATTGCCCGAGTCCAGGGGTTTGAAACCAGTCTGGGCAACATGGCGAGATCTTGTCACTACAATAAATCAAAAAATTAGCCAGGCATGGTGGCACACGCCTGTAGTGCTAGCTACTTGGAAGACTGAGGTGAAAAGATCACTTGAGCCCAACAGGACGAGGCTGTGGTGGCCATGAGCGTACCACTGCACTCCAGCCTGGGCAACAGAGTGAGACTCCGATTCAAAAACTAAATAAATGAAATAAAAATTTTAAAATGCTTCAAAATATAGGGAAACTGGCACTTATATAACAAAGGCTGAAATGTAAATTGGTATAATTTTCTTAGAGGGACATTTAGTAATACAACAAAACATTTATACCATTTGATACATTTGTATTTGAGATATTATACTTAGGGTACAATTACAACTACTTAGGATACATATACGAATATGAGATCATATTGCTGTTTACAAGAAAAAATTATAAAACACTTGAAATACAAGGTCTGACAATTAAGTTCACAAACTTGCCACCATGTGCTTATGTTGGCAGCACTGTATAAACATGGTAAGTTTTCGCAGGTCAAGGTTGCAGTGGCCGGGAGCAGCCACTGCACTCCAGTCTGGGTGACAGAGTGAGACTCCAACTGAAAAAAAAAAAAAAGTTCACGAGCTCGTCACCATGCATTTATGTTGGCAGCACTGTATAAACTTGGTAAGGTTTTATAACCTTGGTATATCAGTGTCCCACAGCTGTGTTCATGTCAACATGTGACAGTGTCTTGCTGAGTGGCTTCATTATTGTTGTGTTTTTGTGTGCTGTTGTGAGAATGTCAGAGCTTGAATTAGAGCAATGAACAAACATTATATTTCTTGCTAAACTTGGCAAGAGTGGAGGTGAAATCAGGGACATGTTAGTCCAAGTTTATGAGGATAATGCCATGGAGAGAACAGCAGTGTACAAATGGATTAAATGTTTTTCTGAGGGGAGAGAAAGCAGCACTGAAGAGAGGTCAGGACGGCCAGTAACGAGTAGAACTGATGAAAACATTGCAAAAATTCATCAAGTTGTACCTCAAAATCACTGGCTGAGAAGCATAGCAGACCAATTAAGCATTGATAGAGAAACAGGAAGATCTTAAGTGAAAATCTTGGCATGAGAAACATGTATACAAAAATCGTCCTGAAGGAGCTTTTGCATCATGACCATGCACCAGCTCACACAGCACTGTCTATGAGGGAGTTTTTAACCAGTAAATAAATAACTGTATTGGAACACCCTTCCTACTCTCCTGATCTGGTCCCCAATGGCTTCTTTCTTTACCCAATGATAAAGGAAATATTGAAAGGAAGACATTTTGATGACATTCAGGACATCAAGGGTAATATAATAACAGCTCTGATGGCCATTCCAGAAAAAGAGTTCCAAAGTTCCTTTGGTGGACTAGGTACTGGTGTCAGTGCATAGCTTCCCAAGGCGAGTACTTCAAAGGTGACCACAGTGGTATTCAGCAATGAGGTATGTAGCACGTTTTCTAGGATGAGTTCTCAAACTTAATTGTCAGACCTTATATCCAATTACAAACATTTGGCTAAAAGTTAGGATATACTTGTAGAATTGTATAAATTCTATTTAGCAATTTAAAATTATTGTGCAAATTAATTTTGACATATTTATTAAAGATGTTTATGGTTCACATATGGATAAATGAGAAAAGTAAATTATAGGAAAGTATGGACATTATAATAACATTTTTTCATTGGAGTATAGGTATAATTCTCAACAAACAAAAAATTCCACTATTTAAAAAATGTTAGCCAGGCACAATGGCTCACATCTGTAATTGTTCTAGCAATGGCCAACTAGGTTACTTCAGAAAAAAACCCCGCCTTTAAGATGACTAGGGCTGGGCACAGTGGCTCATGCCTGTAATCCCAGCACTTTGGGAGGTCGAGGCAAGAGGATCACCTGAGCCCAGGGGTTCAAGATCAGTCTGGGCAACTTGGCAACCTCATCTCTACAGTAAATTTAAAAATTAGCTGGATGTAGTGGCACACATCCGTAGTTCCAGCTATCTGGAAGGATCACCTGAGCCCAGCAGGTCGAGGCTGTGGTAGCTGTGAACATGCCACTGCACTCCAACCTAGGCAACAGCAAGACTCTGACTCACAAAAAAAAAAAAAGAATGACTAGGGCCCGGCTGGTTGGAAGGCAGTGAGCTATCTCAATTGATTTTTCACAATTACAGATTGAACTACCTGTTCTTCCCCCACCCATCACTACTGTACTTGACTAGTCTAAAAAATAAAAAAATAAAAACTAGAAATGCTAGATAAAATAATAAATGGAAAAAACAAAACCCATGTGCTTGAAGCTATTGGTGAACTAGCAAGGCAATTTGTAGAGCCAAAATCCAGAAAGGGAAGCTAAGAGAGGTGAACTTGGCAGTGGGCGCTGCTTCTCTCCTTGTGGCAATTGCTAATTTGGAAGACAACTCTGACAAAAGAGCAAAACAGAAGTTTTGCACTTCAACAGGGCCAGATGGGCAAAGTAATGGATTTCACTGTGGAAGAGAGGTCTGGCAAACAATCCAGGTTTTTAGATGGGACCACAAAATACTACATCCTTAGAGTAAGGGTGAATCACAAATAGACTGACTCTCACAGGAGTGAAGTCTGTCTTCAAATCAGCTCAGAAAATTAGATGAAGATCATCTGCCCCAGCCCACCTTTATGCCAGAAGTAAACATAAATTCTCTTTGGAGAAAGATATCAGCTGGTCACCGTGGTTCACACTGTAATCCCAGCACTTTGAGAGACCGAGGTGAAAGGATTGTTTGAGCCCACAAGTTCGAGATCAGCCTGGGCAACTTGGCAAGACCTCATCTCTACAATAAAAATAAAAATTAAAAAAAAGCTGGACATGGTGGCTCGTGCTTGTAGTTCTAGCTACTTGGAAGGCTGAGGCGAAACGGTCGCCTGAGCCCAGCAGGTTGAGGCTGCAGTGGCCGTAAGCATACCACTGCACTCCAGCCTGGGTGACAGTGAGGATACACTCAAAAAAAAAAAAAAAAAAAAAAGAAAGAAAGAAAGATACCATTATCTAAAGCCTCAAACTGTCTCTACAATTTTTAGTAAACAATGTCTGGCACTCAATAAAAATAACCAGGCAAAGTAGAATACAACTTGATTTGACAGAAAACCCAGGGAAGAAGTATATAATAAAAACAGAGCCATAGGAGATAAGAAAGTGATCAGAATAAACACTAGGACAAATAGAGTCAAGAAATTAAATGACAAGATGAAAAAAACCATAAAAAAATTAAGTAAAAATTCTAGAAATAAAAAATACAATAATTGAAATTTAAAAAGCTTGACGGATTTAAGAGTAGATTAGATACAACTGAAAAGAGATTAAATAAATAGAGAAATAGTGTGTATGTGTGTGTACACACTGAAGTTCAAAACATAATGTTGAATAAAAGAAGGCAGATATAAAAGAATAATATACATATCAAGGATTGCTATATGGTTCTCCTTTAGAGAGTTCCAAATCAGACCAGACTAATCTATAATGTTAGACTTTCAGAGAATGGTTACATTTGGGAAAGATAAAGAGAATAAGGTATAGGGATTGAGGGAGGTCATCTCTGTTGTTTGTTTGTTTTTGAGCTGGAGTCTCACTCTGTCGCCCAGGCTGGAGTGCAGTGACACACTAACGGCCACCCCAGCATCGACCTGCTGGGTTCCGGCGATCCTTCCAAGTAGCTAGAACTACAGGTATGCACTACCACACCCGGCTAATTTTTTATTTATTGTAGAGATGAGGTCTCACCAAGTTGCCCAGGCTGGTCTTGAACCTGCAGTCTCAGGCAATCCACTCACCTTGGCCTCCCAAAGTGCTGGAATTACAGGCTGAGTCACCAAGTCCGGCCGAGGGAGGCTATTTCTTGACCTGAGGTATGTCACACTATTGTATTCACTTTGAGTTATTTATCAAGCTGTTAATGATTTGTGTATTTCTCTCTGTGTGTTATATGCCAATGAAATACTTATTAAAATATATATGTATACACACATAAATCTGAAAGACTATAAATAGAGGTCATCTGTGAGCATTATGAATAATTTTTTCTTTTTTCTTTCCTTGGCTTCTTTCTACAATAATCATGGATTCCTTGTGAATGAGGAAATAAAGAGAGAAAAAAGAAAAATAGAGAAGAAAAATGCTGACCAGTTTTTACTTATTAACATTCTTCTGATGTCAGAATAAAAGGAAATGGGATTTAGATTTGGTTTAAGAAAGAATCTTCTGGATCTAAAAGTTGTTAAACAGAGAAAATTATGGATTCTTCTTCCCTGGTGGCTTTTCAAAATAGAATAATGTTATGTATGGTCTTTGCTAAAGACCCAACTGTAGATCAGAAGACTTCTTAAGATTCATCTTGCATCTATGATCATACAGTTTTTGATATGCGGGAGATATATTCAGGGAACTCCTTTTATAGTGGATTTACCTTAAAGCAATGAGCTAGGGGCTGGGAATAATAGTATGTAATCATGTCTTGAAGACCTCACAATCTATGGAGGTCCTATAATTATAGATGAAACATAAGAAAATAGAATAAATACCATTCATGAACAACTATGAACTGAGTGCCAGATACGAGCCAGATTCTGACCAAGGGACTGGGATAGGAAGCCCGACAATCAAGTTTAGGAACACATCCTAGAAAACCGCTACGTACCTCATTGCTAAATACCACTATGGTCACCTTTGAAGTCCTCCCGCTGGGAAGCTATGCACTGATGCCAGAGTCAAGTCCACCCATCAAAGCAATTTTGGAACTCTTTTTCTGGAATGGCCATCAGAGCCATCATCATACTACCCTGAATGTTCTGAATGTCATCAAAATGTCCTCCTTTCAAGAATCCTTTTATCATCGGGTAAAGAAAAAAGTCATTGGGGGCCAGATCAAGTGAGTAGGGAGGTTGTTCCAATACAGTTATTTGTTTACTAGCTAAAAACTCCCTCACAGACAGTGCTGTGTGAGCTGGTGCATTGCTGTGATGCAAGAGTGCCTTGGGACACCTTTCTCATCCCAGTTAAGATTTTCCTGTTTCTCTACTGATGTTTATTTGGTTTGCTATGCTTCTCACAATCAGCCGACGACTTGACAGACAATTTAACAAATTTTTGCAACGTTTTCATCAGTTCTGCTGGTTACTGGCCATCCTGACCATTCTTCATCAGTGCTGCTTTCTTTCCCCTCAGAAAAGCATTTAAGCCATTTGTACACTGCCATTTTCTTCATGGCATTATCCTCATAAACATGGACTAACATGTCCCTGATTTCACCTCCACTCTTGCCAAGTTTAACAAGAATCCTTGCTCTGATTCAGGTGCTGACATTCTCACAACAGCACACAAAACATGCAACAGAAATAATGAACACTATGCGGCAAGCCACTACCCGCATGTCAGCACGAGCACAGCTGTGAGACCCTGACATACCAAGGTTGTGAAACCTTGCCAAGTTGTCTGTACGGTGCTGCTGACATAAGCACATGGTGGCAATTCGAACTTAATTGACAGAACTTGCATGACAATAAACAGAACAAAATCCATGCTTTCATGGAGTGTATAGTCTAGTAAGCAAGCAAGCCCACAGCCTATCAGACGATGGTAAGAGCAATGAAGAAAAACAACACAGAATCGGGATAAAGAAGGATAATGGGGGGGGTTGTGCGAAGTGAGCTCTTGGACCTAGGACAGACAGGGAAGGCCTCTGTGTCTGGGGACTTCTGGGCAGATACCTGAATGGAGAGAGGGAGTGAGCCATGTGACTTTCCAGACATGAGCAGTCTGTCTCGGAAGAGGGAGTATGTCTCGAACATTTCTGAAGTAGCGAGAAGGCCAGTGTGTCTGGAGCAGTAGGCGAGGAAGGATGGTAAGAGATGATATTGCTTGGAGCGGATCACATAGGTACTGGTGATTCAGGAGGAGGAATACGAACTTTATGATAGAGAAGACACTGGGGAGTTTAGAACAGAGGCAGGAGGTGACCTGGCTGCCAGGTGGAGAATTGACGGTGGAAGGGCAATATTCAGGTAAGACCAGTGAGAAGGCCCTGGCTTTTCTCCAGGTGGGACATGATGGGGAACTGGACTGCAAAGGTATTACAGGAATTATGAAATGGGATATAATTCTGCCTCTATTTTGAAGGCAAAGATAATAGAATGTGTTGTCAGAGCATACAAGAGGGATCCAAAAAACCCTAAATTTATTTATAAAAAGGTTTGTATTTATTCTTACATGTTTAAATGTTAATCACCTTCAAAGTGATTAATACACCTATCGATTGATGCAATACACCTATCGAGACGCTTTTTCCACTGCTCAAAACAGTTTTTGAATTCATCCGTTTTGACGCCTGTTAGTGTTTCTGCTGTTTTTTGTTTCACCTCTTCCACATTGGCAAAACGTTTCCCTTTCTTTATTCATAGGGGGGAAACCAAAAAAAGTCATTCGGGGTGAGAGCAGGTTAATAGAGAAGTTGGGGCATGGGGGTCATGAGGATTTGGGTCAGAAACTGCTGAACACTGTGTGGTGCGGACAGGTGCATTGCTATGGTGGAAGAACCAGCCACCTGTTTGCCAGGTGTTTCTGGAAGTTTCTTCCACAAATTGTGACACAACCTTCTCAAAACTTCCAGGTAAAAACTTTGGTTGGCCATTTGATCCACAGGATCAAATTCCAAGTGTGATATAAGGGGTTTACCCTTCAAAAGACAATTCCGTTTTGGGGGGGAGGGGTCTCCCTCATATGTAAAATATAAGGGAAAGAAAAGAGTCAAGGATAACTCTCAAGTGTCTGGGGTGAGAAACTAGTGACTGGAGACGCAACATTTACCGCAAAGGAGACAGTCTTGAGAAGTGCAGTTTTTTTGCGGGGGGGAGGTGAGAGGCTGTGTTAGCAGAAACAACTCACTGTTCTCTTCATACAAGGGGGAAGCAACTAAAAAGATGGGATTAGGTAGAGTGGATGAAGAATCCCACACTTCTCACATTGAATCTCACACTTTGACGATGCCTTTGCAAAGTTTGCGTATCACACAGAGGTTTGTAGCCCTATTAAATTTGTTTTAGACTTAAGTCTTTTACGGTAAAATAGACATGAAATTTACCATTTCAAGCATTCTCAAGTGTACAGTTCACTGGTATTAAGTCCATTCGCATTACTGTGCAGCCGCCACGCTCATTTAGCTCCAGAAATTTTTCATCTTCCCAAACAGAAATTCCTCCACCATTATACACTAACTCCCCGTTCTCCCTCCTGCCAGCCCTAGTAACCACCATTCTACTCTGTTCCTATGAATTTGACCACTCTAGGTACCTCATGTAATCCTATTTTTAATACCATTTGCTATTAATTTACTCAAATAAGTTTTCTTCGGGCAATTGTTGCAGTTTAATAAGGCTACAATTACGGAAAACCATAATGTTGACTCCTGGAAACCATTTGAACTAATGCACATCCCTCACCCTTGACCTTTCTTTTACCATTCTTGACCTTAACCGTCCTAGACTAAGGCATCACTTCATCTGGGAAATCCTTCCTTGCCTCTTCACTTGGGGTAGATACTCCCCCTGGAGATTTCCATGGCATCTTGGGGGCGGGAGGTGGGAGGGGAGCTGCTATCATATTTCTTCCCAGATACACTGCATATAATCATCTCTTTATTTTTCTGGCCCATCAAATAGGCAGATTCAATCACCTTTGTGTATCCAGTAGCTGATTCAGGACTTGACACTCAAGAAAACATGGAAAAGGAAGTAGGAAAGGCAGGGAGAGAAGGAAGGCGGGAGAGGTCTAAAATAGATTGTCTTTTCATTACCTGGCGATCTTTGGATTGCCATAGGGCCACCTTGCTTCAATTTACTCCTGGTCTGTTGGGTCAGATGAGATGCAGGTGTATTCTAGAAATATTGCTCAGTGTGATACAATGGAAAATTATTACATGATGACTTCTGGAAGCATCTCAATATCGTTCCACTATTGTAATGATACTAAGATTGGAACTATAGTTCAGCGTTGTCCAGTAGAAATTTCTGCAATGATGGAAAGGTTTTGTATTTGTACCATCCAGTAGAGTAACCACTAACCTCATATGGCTATTGCCACTTGAAATGTGGCTAGCGTGACTGAGGAACTGAATTTTTAATTTGATTTAATTTTTGTTTTTGAGTTGGCGTCTCACTCTTGTCGCCCACGCTGGAATGCAGTAGCATGCTCACGGCCACCACAGCCTCAACCTGCTGGGCTTAGGCGATCCTTCCTCCTCAGCCTTCCAAGTAGCTGGAACTACAGACGCATGCCACCACACCCGGCTAGTTTTTGTGATTTATTGTAGAGATAAGGTCTCACCAAGTCATCCAGGCTGGTCTTGAACCCCTGGGCTCAGGCAATTCTCTCCCCTCAGCCTCCCAAAGTGCTGGGATTACAGGCTGAGCCACCACACCCGGCCAATTTAATTTTTAAGAACAGTTTTTGTAGAGCTGGGGTCTTGCTATGTTGCCAAGGCTGGGTTTGAACTTCTCAAGCCATCCTCCCAGCTTGGTCTCCCAACGTGCTGGGATTATAGGCACTGTGCCTGGTTTTGTTTTAGTTTTAATGAAACCAAATTTAAATTTAAGGAGCCCCATGTGACTAGTGTTCACCATTTGAGTAGCTCAGTTATAGACTCTTAATATTGTCATGTTTTCTAATTTCCTCATTTTACAGATGAAGAAACTCAGTCTTATAAGAAGCACTGTTGTTTGCCCAACTTCCCAATTCCTTATACTGAAACATGTCTCTGATTTTGTCACTCCTCCTCCCTAATGTGACCTTTATGTTGAAATCTACTTGTTCTGTAGAAACTCAAAGTTGACTGGGCTTGTTGGCTCAGCCTGTAATCCCAGCATTTTGGGAGGCCGAGGCGAGTGGATTGCCTGAGCCCGCGGGTTTGAGACCAGCCTGGGCAACTTGGTGAGATCCCATCTCTACAATAAAATTTTAAAAACAGCCGGGCGTGGTAGCACGCATCTGTAGTTCTGGCTACTTGGAAGGCTGAGACGGAAGGATCGCCAGAGCCCAGCACGTCGATACTGGGGTGGCCGTGAGTGTGCATGCCACTGTACTCCAGCCTGGATGAAGTAGTGAGACTCCAAATAAAAAAAAAAAAAAAAACAACTCTGAGTTTTCAGATAGCAAACCAAATGGAATCATTGCAGGCTAGTAACAGTAATAAACCACTTAACAGAAGACCTTAAATGCAGCTATATTTAGATGTATAAATATATAAATCACATAAATGTGATTTTTCTCAATAAGGAATCTTTTTTTTTTTTTTTTGTGAGTTTGAGTCTCACTCTGTCACCCAGGCTGGAGGGCAGTGGCACGCTCCCGGCCACCTCAGCCTCAACCTACTGGGCTCCTGCGATCCTTCCCCTACCCTGCACAGTCCAACACTCTCACTTCCTCCCCGTCACCCCTGGCCATGACTCTCTCCTGCTTGGCCAGAACAGAAGCCATCAGATGTGCAATATCTAAGAATCTCGCCACCCTGCCTACAAGCCTGTGGACACAGGGTTCCAATCCTCTCATCCTATCATAATAGGGGACGTGCCCTTCCTCACATCTAAATCCACTTCCTCTGCCCCTCCTCCCTCCTCAGTGACCTTACACTATCTCTGTTTTCCTGTCACTTCCGGATCTTCTGTCTCTCATTTTGACTCGGTCTTCCCCATCAGCATTTAAACATGCTGTTGTCTCTCCTATTTTATTTTATTATTTTTTTAAAAAGTAGTATTTATTTTATTTATTCATTTATTTTTGAGTTCGAGTCTCACTCTGTCACCCAGGCTGGAGTGCAGTGGCATGCTCACGGTCACCCTAGTGTCGACCTGCTGGGCTTAGGCGATCCTTCCACCTTCGCCTTCCAAGTAGCCAGAACTACAGACGTGCACTACCACACCCGGCTAATTATTTTATTTTATTGTAGAGACGAGGTCTCACCATGTTGCCCAGGCTGGTCTCAAACCCATGGGCTCAGGCAATCCTCTTGCCTCGGCCTCTCAAAGAGCTGGGATTACAGGCTCGAGCCACCACACCCTGCCTAAAGTGGTATTTATTAAGAAGACAGAAAAGCTCCCACAACGAGAGGGGACCTGAAAGAAGGTTGCCTATCTCTCCTATTTCAAAAGAAACAAAAAAAACCTTCCCTTCACCTCACATAGTTCTCCGGCTACCGTCTCAACTGCCTCTTTCCCTTCACAGACAAACTTCTTGGATGTGTGTTCCATTTCTTTATCTCATCTCCTCTCTCAGTCCCCTCCAACCCAGTGCTCACCCCACCACTCTGCTATGCTCAGTTCACCAATGACCTGGGCAATTTGCAGTCTTCTATCTTTTCATTATAGCGTCTGACATGGTTGACTGTGTTGCCTTCTTGGAGGGAATTCTGCTCTTGGCGTCTGGACCTCAACATTCTCCTGGTATCCTCTGACCTTTTGGGTTTCTTCTTCTTCTCCCCAGAGGACTCAATCAATCATATCCAACCTTTAAATACCGGAAGCCCTGAAGGCTCTGTTCCAGGCCCTCTCATTCTCTTACTTTTCTTTACTCTCTTGGGTCCATTATGCTGTTTAATTTTCCTGAGGACTCCATTTACAGCTCTAAGTCCTCTCTCTTGAGCTCCAGACTTGTAAATCCGACTCTCTCCCTGTGAACCCCATGTGGATGTTAACAAAGGTCAATATTTTCTCCCACAAACTTCATTCTCTTCTTGTATCCAAAACATCAACTAATAAGACCACACAAACCCACTGACACAAAAACATGAGGCCCATTCTCGGTGATCCATGGGTCTCATTCTGATCACCTCGAATGTCCTATGATCCCATCCTCTAAATGGCTCTGAAATCCAGTCATTTCCTCCATTTCTGCTCTTTTTTTTTTTTTTTTGAGTCGCAGTCCCACTCTGTCGCCCAAACTGGAGGGCAATGACACGCTCCCGGCCACCACAGCCTCGACCCGCTGGGCTCTGGCGATCCTTCCGCCTCAGCCTTCCAAGTAGCTGGAGCTATAGGCGCATGCTACCACACCCAGCTAATTTTTGATTTATTGTACAGATGAGGTCTTGCCAAGTTGCCCAGGCAGGTCTCGAACCTGCGGGTTCATGCAATCCACTCACCTCGGCCTCCCAAAGTGCTGGGATTACAGACTGAGCCACCAAGCCCGGCCCCATCTCTGCTCTTACCACCCTACTCAAAACCCTGATTCTCCCTGTGGTCCACTGCTAGGATTCTCCATGTGGTCCACTGGGAGTTCGTTAGATGTGCAGTGTCTTGACCACACCCCAGACCTACTCAATCAGAATCTACATTTACTAAGACCCCGAGTGATTTGCACACACATGGATGTTTGAGAAGCATCTCTCTCAACCACTGGCATCCCTCTCCCTTCTCTCCCTGCTTCACACCTCCCCCTTCTGAAAGATTCTCCTCACAGCAAATCAAAGCACGTCACTCACGTGCTAAAAACCTTCCAATAGCCCCCATTTTTCTTAGAATAAGATGTGTTGTCTCTAGTCTTCCTTTAACGTGAAAGTGGTTCGACATAATGTTTTCTTTTATCTAACTTTCATCTTTGCTGTATCTCTTTTAAGACCAAAAAAAATTTGACAGCTTTAATTTTTAAAAAGGACTAAACAAGGAATGTCTTATTTTTGTTCTTTTTCTGTACCAATGTTACATTTGCTTTGCAAAGGGACTATTTCTCAGATTGTGAGTTGTTATTTCATGTAATAAAAGCATATAAAAGCCCTCAATTATTAAAGAAGTGGTTTTCTTCTGAAAACCCAATAAATTATGCTCTGAAAGCTCAAGAGAAACCTCTTTGGGTAGATGGGATTAAAGTCTGAATGTTTTAAGGCATAAAAAAATAAAAATCTAATTTTATTTTTTATGAGGAAGACAATGTCCCAGACATGACGGCCACTTCTTTAAAAGAGCATCATCTGATATGCCCAAATATGTAGAAAACAGGTTCGACATTCTGTTTCAATTCCCATGTCAAAAGCCAGTGCAGAAAAAGGGTTTTGTTGTCATGGGTAACCCACGGATCTTTGAAAACAAAGGCGTGACTGTAGAGCCTGTAAAATTCAAATTTTAAAAAAGCATTCCTTCCACTAGGTCAGACATGAAAGAGGAGTTTGGGAAAAGAAATATTTCATGAGTTTCCAGAATCCAATCCAAAATATAAGATTCAGTGCAGATTCTCAACAGCTTTCTATGGCTTATCATTTGCAGTGGGGCCAGGGAGACTGCTGGTAGACCTCCATGAGGTGTGTCTGGAATGTTGGCTGAAACCCTCAGGCACGCCTGCTTTCAGGCAGCAAGGCCCAAGATATTTCTAGAAGACCCCAGCAGAGCTCCTCCTGACCAGCACTGACTCCGTAAAGCACTGGGTAGCAGGGAAGCATTTTCTTGCCCAAGGAGGACCACAAGCAAAAGCAAGATTTTCTAAGGACAATTCCAGAAGAGATGACAGTAGCTTCTGCAAAGTTGAGACCAGCGAGCCTGAAAACTAGAATGAGTTTGAAAGGACAGAACTTGTGGGAAGAGAAGGAGGATCAGAAATACCCAAAATGACTAAGCAAAAGAAGCCTGTCACATAGAAGCCTATATTATGTGATTCCATGTATAGGAAACATCCAGAATGGACTGATTCATAGAGACAGAAAGTAGAATAGTGGTTGCCAGGGCTGGGGGGAAGAAATGCAGAAACTGGGGGTTGAAGACTAAGGGATGTGAGCTTTCTTTTTGTCATAATGAAATTGTTCTGAATTTGATTATAGTAATGGTTGCATAACTGCAAATGTACAGAAAGGTACTGAATTGTGCATTTCAAATGGCTGAATTGTATAGAGTATGAATTATATCTCAATAAAGCTATTAAAAAATAAAACAATTAATTTTTTTAAATGCCTCCCCCCAAAAAGGCAAGAAAGAAAGTTTTGAAGATATTAAGCAGAGCTAGTTCTTGTGCTGCATATATAACTATTTCTCGATTTTTTTCCCCCGAAGTCATTTATCAACCGTTGACTTTCTGCTATGTAAGATGAAGATTTGGCTTCTTACACATGATGCCCCCGTGCACACATATACTTTCTCCTTCCACCATCCTACCAGTATAGCTGTATTGTAATTTTTGCTAAGATCGATATTTAGTGTTGATGACTCTCACATTTCTACCTCCAGCAGAGTTCTTTCCGGACTCTATTCAAGTGCTTACTAAACATCTAGCCAAGCACTTTCTATCCAAGTTCTTACTAAACATCTATCCAAGCACTTACTGCCCAAATGCTTGCTAAACATCTATCTAAGTACTTACTATTCAAGAACTCACTAAACATCAATCCAAGTGCTTACTATCCAAGTGCTTACTAAACGTCTATCTAAGTGCTTACTAAACATCTATCCAAGTACTTACTACCCAAGTGCTTACTAAACGTCTATCCAAGTGTTTACTACCCAAGTGCTTGCTAAATATCTATCCAAGCATTTACCATCCAAATGCTTGCTAAATATCTATCCAAGTGCTTCCTACCCCAGTGCTTACTGAACATCTATCCAAGTACTTACTACTCAAGTGCTTACTAAATATTTGCACTTTTTTTTAAATTTTAAAATATTTTTATTATTTTATTTTTGAGTCAGACTCTCACTCTGCTGCCCAGGCTAAAGTGCAGTGGCACACTCATGGCCACCACGGCCTTGACCTGCTGGGCTCAGGCAATCCTTCCACCTCAGCCTTCCAAGTAGCTGGAGCTACATGCGTATGCCACCATGACTGGCTAATTTTTCTTTATTGTAGAGACAAAGTCTCGCCAGGCTGCCCAGGCTGGTCTCAAACCCTGGGCTCAGGCAGTACTCTCACATCTGCCTCCCAAAGTGCTGGGATTACAGGTGTGAGTCACTGTACCAGGCAACATTTGTACTTTAATATCAATGGACATCTTCATTTTTCCAAAATTGAGCTCTTGATCCCTCCTCTAGCACCCGCTCCTTGCACAGCCTTTCCTGCGAGGCCTTTTTAGTGGCTCAAGCCAAAACCCGCAGGGGTGTCTTTGACTCTACTATTCTTTTGGAGTCTTAAGTCTTACTCTGTCGCCCAGGCTGGAGGGCAGTGGCACACTCAGGGCCACTGCAGCCTCGACCTACTGAGCTCAAGCGATCCTTCCGCCTCAGCCTTCCAAGTAGCCAGAACTACAGGCGTGTGCTACCATGCCCAGTTAATTTTTTTGATTTATTGTAGAGATGAGGTCTCGCCAAGCTGCCCAGGCTGGTGTCGAACCCACGGGCTCAGACAGTCCTCCCGTTTCAGCCTCCCAGAGTCCTGGGATTACAAGCATGAACCACTGTGCCAGGCTTGACTCCACTCTTACTCTCCCAACCATATCTGATCTGAGAGCAAATCCATTTGGCTCTACCTTGAGAATACATCCAGAATCTGACACCTCACCACAACTGCGATAACCCCTTGACCCAAGATATCATTGTCTCTCTCCTGAATCACTGTCTGGCCTCCCAGTTAGTTTTCCCGCTTCTGTCCTCGGTCCCATTGAGTCTAGCCTCAACAGAATGATCCAGTTAGAGTAAAGGTCAATCATGCCACTCCCCTGCTCCAAAGCTTCCAGTAGCCCTCCATCGCACTAGGAGAGCAAAACCCAGGGCCCCATAAAGGCCTACAAAGCCCTGCATGATCCAGCCTCAGTCAACTCTCTGACCTCTTCTCCTCCCGATTTTTTCTCTGGCTCACCCTGTTGTAGCCATACTGGCTTCCTGGCTCTTCCTCAAACCTGCAATGTACTGGGCACACCACTGCCTCCAAATCTGGGAGGGAACCTTTCCTCACATCTTCCTTCAATATCCACAGGTTTCATTCTCTTACCTCTTGACTCAGATGTCATCTTCCTTACAAAAGAAGCCACTTTTTTTTTTTTTGAGTCAGGTCTCACTCTGTCGCCCAGGCTGGAGTGCAGTGACCTACCTGCTGGGCTCCGGTGATCCTTCCGTCTCAGCCTTCCAAGTAGCCGGAACTACAGGTGCACGCTACCATGCCTGGCTAATTTTTTATTTATTATAGAGACGAGGTCTCGCCGAGTTGCCCGGGCTGGTCTCAAACCTGTGGGCTCAGGCAATCCCCTCACCTTTGCCTCCGAAATTGCTGGAATTAAAGGCTTGAGCCACCACACCCGGCCAGAAGTCACCTTCTTATGAGGTTTTCCCTGGTCACCATATCTAAAATACAGGTTGGGTACAATGGCTCATGCCTGTAATCCCAGCACTTTGGGAGGCCCAGGAGGGAGGATAGATTTGAGCCCAGGAGTTTGAACCAGCCTTGACAACACAGTGAGATCTTGTCTCTACAAAAGTTTTTTAAAAAAATTAGTTGGGTATGGTGACATGTGCTTGTAGTCCAAGCTACTCATGAGGCTGAGGTAGAAGGAATGCCTGAGTCCAGGAGGTTGAGGCAGCCGTGAACTGTGATGATGCCATTGCCCTCCAGCCTGAGCGACAGAGTGAGATTCCAATAAAAAAATTTTTAAAAAGCCAGGCTCGGTAGCTCAGCCCGTAATCCTGCGCCTTTGGGAGGCTGAGGTGAGTGGATTCCCTGAGCCCGCGGGTTCAAGACCCGCCTGGGCAGCGAGACCTCATCTCTACAATAAATCAAAAAATCAGCCGGGCGTGGTAGTGCATGCCTGTAATTCCAGCTACTTGGAAGGCTGAGGCGGAAGGATCGCCGGAGCCCAGCAGGTCGAAGCTGTGGTGGCCGGGAGCGGCCACTGCACTGCAGTCTGGGCAACTGAGTGAGACTCCAACTCAAAAAACAAAAACAAAAACAAAAACAACCCCCCCCCCAAAAAAAACAGCCAGGCATGGTGGCTCACGCCTATAAGCCCAGCACTTTGGGAGGCTGAGGTGAGAGGATTGCCTGAGCACCTGTTCACACTGTGCTGAGTGTTCAGAAGTTTCTGGCCAAAAATGCCATGATTCCCGTGCCCCGCCCTCCTATACACCTGATCTCACCCTAAGCAACTTTTTTTTTGTTTCCCCAGATGAAAAAAAGTCCTCAGAGGAGAAGATTTTGTTGATGTGGAAGAGGTGAAACAAAAAACAGCAGACGCACTAAAAGGCATCAAGACTGACAAGTTCAAAAACTGTTTTGAGCAGTGGAAAAAACATCTCGACAGGTGTTTTTCATCCAACAGAGAGTGGAAGAATAAATACACAATTTTCTGTAAATAAATTCTGGTTTTTTTGAGGTTCCTCCTCATATATATTGTATATGTATTGATTATGTATAAACATTTTATTGCCTCATTAATTTTCTGTCCACTAGGACATGAGCTATACAGAGAATTAGGGGCTGTTTTACTCATTACTATCACCCTTGTGCATGGTGCTTAACAAATAGATGTTAATGAATAAATGAAAATTTATAGTATTGTGATTATGTAAATCTTGTTTGCAGTTGGGCCATTTGTATACTATTAATTCTTTTTTTTTCCCCCTTGTACACCTTCTTTTGTACTCTGTAATTAGAAATGGACATTTTTGGACCCGACGTGGTGGTTCACCCTTGTAATCTCAGTTCGTTGTGAGGCGGAGAATCACTTGAGCCCAGGAGTTCAAGACCAGCCTGGGCAACATGGTGAGACCTCATCCCTAAGGAAGGAAGGAAGGAAGGAAGGAAGGAAGGAAGGAAGGAAGGAAGGAAGGAAGGAAGGAAGGAAGGAAGGAAGGAAGGAAGGAAGGGAAAAAAGGAGACCGCTCTCAGTGGCTCCTGCCTATAATCCCAACACTTTGTGAGGCCGAGGTAGAGAGAATTGCCTGAGCTCACGGGTTTGAGACCCGCCTGGGCAACTTGGTGAGACCTCATCTCTACAATAAATAAAAAAATTATCCAAGCATGGTGGTGCATGCCTGTAGTTCCGCTAACTGGGAAGGCTGAGGCAGAAGGATCACCTGAGCCCAGCAGGTCAAGGGTGTGGTGGTCATGAATGTGCCATTGTACTGCGGCCTGGGAGACAGAGTGGGACTCCGACTCCAAAAAAAAAAAGAAAGGAAAGGAGAGAAAGAAATCAATATTTTGGCCTTGTTATTGTTGTGGTTGTCATTTTTCTTGACTGTTCTATGTGCCATCATTTAATCCGTCTCCTCTGTCTTCAAGAAAGTGTTCACATCCTTTCAACACATCCATCTTCTGGGGGTGTCTTCTCAGCCTTCTCCAGCGTGGAGTGGTCAGACCTGTTGCACTGGTCATTGCTTGGGACTCCCTTAGGTGTTCCCCTCACATCTCTCTGCAGGAGTCCCTGTTTTCTGGATCTTGTATCTTTTTTCTGAGTTTGTTCTCTTATTTTGTTGGAACAACTCCTTTGGCTGCTTCCTAAGAAAGTGCGATTCCTGAGAAAGTTTCAGAACTTCGACTCTCTGAAAACATCCTTATCCATCCTCCCCTCTCACCCTGTAGACAATTTGGCCAGATACAGGCATCTGAGAGGGAACACATTTTCTCTCAGCATTTCAAAGGCAGTGCCTCTGTGTCTTCTAGTCTCCTACATTGCGGTTGGACATCCAGTGCCATTCTGATTCCAGAAACCTGGTATTTTTCCTGCTTTTGTTTTTGAAAGTTTTAAAATTCTCTCTATCCTTGGTTGTCTGAGACTTCATGATCATAGACCTTGGTGTAGACATTTTTTTTTTTCTTTTGGTGATGCTGGGCGTGCAGTGGGTCTCTTGGGTCTCAGGAATTATCTTTTTCGTTCCTTCTTTCTTTCTTTTTTTTTTTTGGAGTCAAGTTCTCACTCTGTTGCCCAGGCTGGAGTTTAGTGGCACAATTGTGGCTCACCACAGCCTCAACCTCCTGGGCCTACGCAATCCTCCTGCCTCAGTCTCCCTAGTAGCTGGGACTACAGGCATGCGCCACAATGCCTAGATAATTTTTTTATTTATTGTAAAGACGAGGTTTCACCATGTTGCCCAGGCTGGTCTTGAACTCCTGGGCTCAACCAGTTCTTCTGGTCTCAGCCTCCCAAAGTGCTGAGATTCCAGGCCACTAAGCTGGTCAGGAGTCTTCTTTGACCATCTGCTCCCTTTCTCTCTTCCTGGAACTCCCACCATCTGAATGTTCTACTTCCTGAATTGATCCTTTAACCTAGCTTTCCAAGTTTTTGTTCTATTTCCTTGGATTTGTCTTCTGAGATTGTTGCTGATTTTTTGAGTTCTATTACCATGTTTTTTTCCCAACAGTTATTTCTTGCTCACTCTCTGTTCTTTTTATCCTTTCCTTTTTATTCTGAAAAAATCTTAAATGCAGAAAAATTGCAAGGACAGTGGAAAGAACATTTTCTTCCAGAGCCATTTGAGACTAAGTTGCTGACAGGGTAACTTATTATCCTAAAATTATTTTAACATAAATTACTTATTATTATTATTTTATTTTATTTTTGAGTCAGGATCTCACTCTGTCCCCCAGGCTGGAGTGAAGTGGCACGATCACAGCTCACCACAGCCTTGACCCTCTGGGCTCAGGCCATCTTCCCACCTTGGCCTTCCAAATTGCTGGGATTATAGGTGTGAGCCACCACACCCAGCGCCAAGTCCTTCTTAAACAATACTTCAGCTGGGCTCGGTGGCTCAGCCTGTAATCCCGCGCCTTTGGGAGGTGAGGTGAGTGGATTGCCTGAGCCCGCAGGTTCGAGACCCGCCTGGGCAGCGAGACCTCTTCTCTACAATAAATCAAAAAATTAGCCAGGTGTGGTAGCGCGTGCCTGTAATTCCAGGTACTCGGAAGGCTGAGGTGGAAGGATCGCGGAGTCCAGCAGGTCGAGGCTGCGGTGGCCGGGAGCGGCCACTGCACTCCAGTCTGGGTGACAGAGTGAGACTCCAACTCAAAAAAAAAAAACAGTACTTCAACCTGTCTTCCCATTTCCAGGGGCATCAGCAGGACTGGAATGCCTGAGCCTTCTGAGGGTTGTCCAAATCAACTTACTCCCTGCTTTCCCAAGTGCCAACTGAAATGTCAGCTTTCTCACTTCCGTCAAGTCCATTGCCATGCAGTTATCTGCTTGCCAGCTATTTTTGTTTGTTATCTTCTTTCTTTTTCCTTTGTTCCTATGGATATATGACTTTTAAAAAAAAAGTCCCTTTTCTGTCATATTAGTAGAGTCTGAGGAAGGAGTGGATGGAGGTCAAAATGCATTCAAACAAGCAGATATTAGTGCTTTAGGAAGCACTTTTTTTTTTTGAGTCAGGGTCTCACTCTGTTGCGCAGGCTGGAGTGCAGTGGCACACTCACAGTGATCACACTCACAGAAGCTTCCACCTCCTGAGCTCAGGCAATCCTTCCGCCTCAGCTTCCAGAGTAGCTGGAACTCTAGGCATGCGCCACCACACCGGGCTAATTGTTTATTTTTTTTGTAAAGACGAGGTCTTGCTATGTGCTCAGGCTGGTCTTGAACTCCCGGGCTCAAGCAAACCACCTGCCTCGACCTCCCAAAGTTCTGGGATTACAGGTGCGAACCACTGAGCCTGGCACGAATCAAATTTTCTATACAGCCCATGCTCAGTATTTGTGAATTCCATATTTGCAAAATCACCAACTCTCTAAAATGTATTTGTAGCTCCAAAATCAATACCACACTCTTTCAGCCACTTGTGGACATGCACAGAGCACAAAAAAATGGAACCACTTACTGCCCAAATTCCCAGCTGAGGCTGGACAAGGCGACCATCTGCCTTGCTTTGGCCCTCAAACTGTAAACAAGCGTCCTTTTTTGTGATCTATTTAGTGTCATGGCTTTTCCATCTTTGTGCTATTCCTTGGTGATCGCACTGTTTCAAATGGTCCCCAAGCGCAGCGCTGAAGTGCTATCTCGTGTTCCTAATCACAGGAAGCCTGCGATGTGCCTTGTGGAGAAAACACACGTTAGAGGAGCTTTATTCAGGCATGAGTTATGGTGTCCTTGGCCAAGTTCAGCGAGAAGGAATCAGCAGTTGATATTCAGCAAGGTGTCTTTAAACAGAAACGCGCATAAAACAAGGTTATGCATTGATCAGTTGGTAACGTGTGACCTGAGGCTCGCAGGAACTTACTTCTGTATGTTCCCTAGAAGTAATGATTCAGTATTCACTAACACGGTGTTCAGATGACTCTTTTTTTGTTGTTTTTTAGAAACAGAGGCCAGACATGATGGCTCACGTCTGTAATCTCAGCACTTTGGGAGGTGGAGGCAAGAGGACTGCATGTGTCCAGGGGTTCGAAATCAGCCTGGACAACTTGGCGAGATCTCATCTCTGTAATTAATCCAAAAAAATTAGCCAGTCATGGTGGCATACGCCTATAGTTCCAGTTACTTGGAAGGCTGAGGCAGAAGGATTGCCTGAGTCCAACTGGCCATGAGCATGCCACTGCACTTCAGCCTGGGCAACAGAGTGAGACTCTGCCTCAAAAAAAGAAAAGAAAAGAAAAGAAACAGAGTCCCATTCTGTCACCCAGGCTGGAGGGCAGTGGCGTGATCACGGCTCACTGCAGCTCAAACTCCTGGACTCAAGAGATCCTTCCACCTTAGCCTCCCAAGTAGCTGGAACTATAGGTGTGCCCCACCATGCCTGGCTAATTTATTTTATTTTTTGTAGAGATGGAGTCGACATCTCCCTATGTTGTCCAGACTGGCCTCAAATTCCTGGCCTCAAGAGATCCTCCGGCCCAGGCCTCCCAAAGTGCTGGGATTATGGGCATGGGCCACCGCATCTGGCCCAGTGTTCAGGTGACTTAATAGAACATAACTGTCATGAATAACAAGAATCAATTGTAGACACTTAATATTTTTAAATGTTTACTTAATTTAATTCTTTATTCACTGACTTTTTTTGTTTCAACATCCTTATTAAGGAATAATTGGCACACGTTAACCATACACATTTTAGGTGTAAAATTGGATAACTCTGACATATGTATACACCTGTGAAACCATCACCACAATCAAGATAATGAACGCATCTGCCACCCCCAACAGTTTTCTCATGTCTCTTCGTAATCCCTGCCCCAGGCAAACACTGATCTGACTCTGTCACTATAAATTAAGTTGCATTTCTCTCTCTCTCTCTTTTTTTTTTTTTGGAGTCTGTCACCCAGGCTGGAGTGCAGTGGCACGATCACGGCTCACTGCAGCCTCAACCTCTTGGACTCTAGCCCAGGAAGGATCCTGGGCTCAAGTGAGTAGCTGGGACTACAGGCACATGCCACCATGCCTGGTTAGCTTATTTTATTTTTGGTGGAGACAAGGTCTCACTATGTTGCCCAGGTTGGTCTTGAACTCCTGGACTCAAACAATCCTCCCGCCTCGGCCTTCCAAAGAACTGGGATTATAGGCATGAGCTACCATGCCTGGCCTTAGTTTGCATTTTTTTTTTTTTTTTTTTTTTTTTTT
>NW_007259943.1:50812-54070 GCF_000164805.1 Carlito syrichta | reverse complement strand
TCACCTCAGCCTCCCAAAGGTGCGGGATTACAGGCTGAGCCACCGAGCCCGGCTCAGTTTGCATTTTCTAATGCAAACTAATTAATGTTTTAGATTCCTAACTAATGCAGAGGCTGGTACTTGGAAGAGTGCTATCAAACTGGGCCGGTAGTGTGTGACATTGGCTTTGCAAACCAGCAGCAATGAAAGAAAACCCACAGTGCAGATGGAAAGGTTTTTGACTGTATTAGACTGTGGCAAAACGTATAGCAAAACCGCACCTGCAGTATCTTGGATTCCTTACTTTTTAGATTCCTAACACCATTTAGATGTCACCTAGTACATGCTTATTCTTTCTGGCTTCCTTTGCTTGGCATTATTGTTTTAAGATCCATCGTGTTACTGTGTATATAATAGTTCATCCCTTTTTTATGGCTAACAGTATTTCATTGTGTGAATCCATTCATTGTTGATGGATTTTGGGGAGTGTTTCCAGTTTTTGGATATTACAAATAAAGTGGCTATAAACATTCATGACAAGACTGTGTATCCACTATCAAAACGCTGTAATAAGAGGATACAAATTTCATTTAAAAGTAGAGAAAAGATTTGAATAGACACCTCATCCAAGAATCTATAGGGATGGCAGATGAAAAGATGCTTGGGATTTTTTAGTCATCAGGAAAAGTAAAATAAAACCACAATGAGGTAATGCTACATACCTGTTAAAATTGCTAAACGTGAAAAAAAGACCAGCATTGACTAGGTGTAGTGGCCCACGCCTGTAATCCCAGCACTTTGACAGGCCAAGGTGGGAGGCTCGCTTGAGGCTAGGAGGACTACATCAGCCCAGGCAACAGGGCAAGATCCTGTATCTACCAAAAAAATATTAAAAAGATACATACACACACACACACACACACACACACACACACATACATATATAAACAAAAAGATACCGACCCTATCAAATGTTGATGAGACTTTAGTACTAGAACTCTCATACACTGCTGCATGTATGTATGTGAAGCATTATCCAGTAAGTCCTCTACTTATGAACAAGTTCCGTTCTGAGAGCACATTCGTAAGTTCAATTTGTTCATATTTCCAACAGAGTTAGTCTAGGTACCCAACTGACACAATTGGCTGTAAGGTACTGTACCAGCTATATCACCACTGCTTTTATGCTTGTTTCCGGACATCCTGGGCTTGAAATAAAGATACTGAACTACTGTACTCTATACAGTACAATACAGTCAAGTACACAAAAGTCCAGTCACTTGTAGAGGATGCATGCCTGTGACGATGTATGCCAGACATGTGAACTAACCAACGTGATTGGACATGTGAGTGCACGTTCTCATCTTTGAAAGTTCGCAACTTGAAGGTCTGTATGTAGGGGACTTGCTGCAATTATTTCAGAAAACAAATGTTCAATTTCTTGAAATATTAATCACACATATACCATATGACCCAGCTCATCTGCTCCTAGATGTTTGCCCAGAAGAAATGAAAGCTTGTGTTCAAATACATGCATGACTTGTCATGAACATTTATAGCGATACCACACTATCTTGATGGTGACAATATGTAGGTCTTGAAATCAAGTAGCATGAGTCCTCCAACTCTATTCCTTTTCAAAGTTGCTTTGGTCATCCTAGGTCCATATGAATATCAGACGTGACTTGTCAAGTTCTGTGAGAAAGCCTGCTGGGATTTTGATTGGAATTGCATCAAAGGATGAGTATTTCTGAGAGATGTATCTTCATTGGTAGGGCAGGGACCAGCTTCAATATGTAACTGCATCCCTGGGGAACAAATCCAGGGCTCCCTTGACCTAGCATTTTGGGGTCAATCTTTTGTGTAACCAGCTCATATACAAGGCAGGACACAGCCATCTCCCCTCCCTGCTCTTTGGCCAGGTTCATGTTTATGTTGCTCGGAATCTCTGCACAGAGGCATTTCCATCTCATGAGCAGCCCATTTGCCGGTTAAGTGGAACCCACACAGTCCCCATCCAACACAGCAGGGATATCACTGATGGAGAGATTTCTGAACCAGCAAATCCAGTTGGTCTGGTTGATCTGTTACCAAAGTTCACAAGCCTAAAGCCTATTATCTATAGTTTTCTGGAAGGGTAGGATGGCTAAAACTCCACTTAAAACATCAACCATGAAAGCAACACATCGATGACTTTACCTGTTCCGCTTATAACACATTCCATTGACAGCATTCTTTCATCCTGGTTAACAGAAGTTCTTACCATTGCCCTGAACATGGGACAAGGACTCTAGACTTTTTAAAAAAAACCCAGTCTAAACTCCCTAATGCAAATTCAGCTTTGGTTTCCCTTTATATTTCTTTTTTTTTGAGTTGGAGTCTCACTCTGTCGCCCAGACTGGAGTGCAGTGGCCGCTCCCAGCCACCGCAACCTCAACCTGCTGGGCTCTGGCGATCCTTCCACCTCAGCCTTCCAAGTAGCTGGAACTACAGGTGCACTAATTTTCATTTTAATTTTTGTAGAGATGAGGTCTTCCTCTGTTGCCCAGGCTGACCTTGAACTCCTAGGCCCAAGTGATCCTCCTGCCATGGCCTCCCAAAGTGTGGGGATCACAGGGGTGAGCCACGGAGGCTGGTGTCCTTTCGGGTTAAATTTGAACCAGCCCGTCTCTCTTATATGTGACTCTAAAAACCTTGACACAGGCACCCAGTGTTCCGCAGGACTGGCATAATCATGTCTAAAGTTCCCAGGCTGCAATCACTGATTTCCAGTCACTCAGCATCTGCGGGATGAAATTATCAGTGAGGCAAGTTCGGAATTGATCAGACGCTTTCCTGGAAAGTGACTTCCAGCAGAATTTCGAGACTCTTAAGTCACTCATCATTGCTATTTTGGGCTGTGTGTATGCGTTTGTATTTATTTCTCAACATTTAAAGGCTAAATACACACCATATTTATTTACGCAAAATAAATGTACATTTTTCTGAATTGTGCCCCGTCTTTAAAATAAAAAATAGAAAAAGTACATTTAATACACATATTTTACATATAAATATTTATTATATATATGTGTGTCACTTTCTGTCCTAAAACAAATTTTTTTACTATAATTAACAGCTTTAAAAATATTCTTCTAAGCCGGACTCGGTGGCTCAGCCTGTAAATCCCGCGCCTCTGGGAGGATGAGATGACTGGATTGCCTGAGCCCGCGGGTTCGAGACCCACCTGGGCAACTTGGCGAGACCTCATCTCTACAATAAATTAAAAAATTAGCCGGG
>NW_007259943.1:48637-50709 GCF_000164805.1 Carlito syrichta | reverse complement strand
AAAAAAAAAAAAAAAAAAAAAAAAAATTCTTCTAAAAGAAAGCCCATGTCTTTCACCCATTTATCCAAAAGTCTATTTATAGAAAAAACACCAAAGGCATATTCCTTATTTGGTGTTTATGTTTTTTCCTTCTTCTACTGTTGCCTGCCTGAAAGATATTTTTGTTGCTGATACAAAAGGTTCTTTTTTTCTTTGTTGTTTCTTTTGTATTTTTATTTTTAATTTTTATTTTGAGTTGGAGTCTTACTCCGTCGCCCAGGCTGGAGTGTAGTGGCACACTCACGGCCACCACAGCCTCGACCTGCTGGGCTAAGGTGATCCTTCCGCCTCAGCCTTCCAAGTAACTGGGACTACAGGTGTGTGCTACCACACCTGGCTAATTTTTTGATTTATTGTAGAAACGAGGTCTTGCCAAGCTGTCCAGGCTGGTCTCGAACCCATGGGCTCAGGCAATTCTCTCACCCTGGCCTCCCAAAGTGCTGGGATTATAGGCGTGAGCCAGTGCCTGGCCCTATTTGTTCTTTTTAAAAAGCCATGGACTATCAGTTTCCTCCCTGGCTGTGATGTAAAGTAATATTGCTTAATAGACATTCCTAGCAATAGAGTAGGTGTTTCCATCATAAAGAGAACACATGATACAACAATCAAACAACATAGGATATCAGAAAAAGCAGCAAGGGAACTTACCCTTAGACCTGCCAGACGTTGAGTTTCCAAATAAGTCACCTCCTTTCCCAGGCTTCAACTTCCTCCTTAATGAGGTAATGAAGTTGACCCCAAAGACTCCGACGATTCTTTAAAATGCTCAGAAAGAAGCTCCTGGAAGGAAATGTTGGCCACATGTTGACTTGGGGGAGCACAAGGTTAGAAATTAGTTCTTGTTTCTCATCGAATGCTTGTTCCCCCTTATTCTTAGGGCTCCCTTCTTCTCCACTTTCTTTGTGAATCGCTCTTTTGTTTTCATTGGTTATTTTCACTCCCTGATCTTCTTCTCTCTTTCAACACATTTCAGCTTTTTTATTTTAAGAATTGTTTAGAGACGGGGTCTTACTCTGTTGCCCAGGCTAGAGCACAGAGGCGTGATCGTAGCTCACCGCAGGCTGGAACTCCTGGGCTCAAGTGATCCTCTATCCTCAACCTCCTGAGTATCTGGGACCATAGGTGTGCACCACCATGCCTGGCTAATTGCTTTTTGTTTTTTGTTTTTGAGTTGGAGTCTCACTCTGGTGCCCAGACTGGAGTGCAGTGGCCACTCCCGGCCACCGCAGCCTCGACCTGCTGGGCTCCTGCGATACTTCCGCCTCAGCCTTCTGAGTAGCTGGAACTACTCAGAAGGCTGAGTGCGTGCTACCACACCTGGCTAATTTTTTATTTATTGTAGAGACAAGGTCTCGCCACGTTGCCCAGGCAGGTCTCGAACCCATGGACTCATCAAGCAATCCACTTACCTCAGCCTCCCAAAGTGCAGGATTACAGGCTGAGCCACCGAGCGTGGCTCTGGCTAATTGTTAAAAGTCAAAACACAACAGGTGTCATCAAGGCTATGGAGAAAAGGAAAGGCTTCCACACTGCTGGTGGAAATGTAAGCTAGTTCAACCATTGTGGAAAGCAATGTGGCATGTTCTCAAATATCTAAAAATATAACTCAGCAACTCCAATGCTGGGAATACACCCAGAGGAACACAAATCGCTCTACCAAAAAGATACCTGTACATGTATGTTCATTGCAGCACTATTCACAATAGCAAAAACATGGAACCAACCCAGATGGCCATCGAAAGTGAACTGGACACAGAAAATGTGGTATATGTACACAATGGAATATTATGCAGTCATAAAGAGGAACAAATTCATGTCCTTTGCAGCAACATGGATGTAGCTGGAGACCATCAGTCTAAGTGAACTCTCACGGAAACCAAAAACTGAATATCGCATGTTCTTATCTGCCAGAGACCAGCTCCAGCTGGGTTCAGGGTACCCCAAAGGTGGAGATGGCATCGGTGATTGGGGGGAAGAAGAAAGAGAGAAAGAGAGAGAGAGAGAGAGAAATAGATTGGACTCCGGTCTAGTGC
>NW_007259943.1:47413-48414 GCF_000164805.1 Carlito syrichta | reverse complement strand
GTGGCCCAGTACAAAGTTCACAGTGCGCTACCTGCAAGTAACCCAGCCGCATTCTTTCAACAAAATGGCTGTCTTCTAAAACTATATTCTACAATTTACACCTTCAGTAAATCCTAAGATCATGACCCAGAAGCCTGTGACCAATACTAAGGCTCTTAGATGTGACCCGAGTTTGAATTACAAGTTGTGTGAAAGCCAAAACTGCAGTTTGCGGAAAAATGGGAGCAATGAGCTTCTAAAGTTAGCTTGTGTTCGTCCCGGTCTCAGAGTTTTTATGTTTTGAGCTCACAGGAGCTTAATCTGGTTAGAGCTGAGTAGAAAGGGGGAGGAAATGGGGTCAATAGCTCCCGAACCCATCCTAGTAGTCTTGGGGTCAACGGCCCTTCCTGATCCCTAACACTCAGTGGGCCTCCGTGGCCGGCTCCCAACACTTATCCATAAGTGTGCCATGACTACTGGACACAGGAGCACAGAGGTGAGAACAACAGATGCGGGACACTGCGAAAGGAGGGAGGACAGGAGGGAGGAGGCATAACCACATACTGAGTGCCACATCCGCTACCAGGGGGAGAGAGGGCTTGCTAGAAGCCCAAACCTCAGCTGGGCTCAGTGGCTCAGCCTATTATCCCAGCACTTCCGGAGGCCGAGGTGAGTGGATTCCCTGAGCCTGCGAGTTCGAGACCAGCCTGGGCAACTTGGTGAGACATCATCTCTACAATAAAATCAAAAATTAGTCAGGTGTGGTAGCGCATGCCTGTAGTTCCAGCTACTTGGAAGGCTGAGGCAGAAGGATCGCCAGAGTCCAGCAGGTAAACACTGGGGTGGCCATGAGTGTGTCACCGTACCCCAGTCTGGGTGACAAAGTGTGACTCCAACTCAAAAAAAAAAAGCCCAAACCTCATCTGCCCACAATTTACTTATGAAGTAAATCCTCACATGAACCCTACAACTCTAAAAAAAGAAAAGAAAAAAACAACAACAAAATTTTTTTTTTTTTTTTT
>NW_007259943.1:44339-47228 GCF_000164805.1 Carlito syrichta | reverse complement strand
TCCAATCACATCAGCCTCCCAAAGGCGCGGGATTACAGGCTGAGCCACCGAGCCCGGCTAACAAAATTTTGTTAGGGATGAGTCTCGCCATGCTGCCCAGGTTGGTCTTGAATTCCTGGCCTCAAAGGATGTTCCCATCTCAGCATCCCAAAGCTCTGGGATTACAGGTGTGAGCCACCATGCCTGGTCACATATGAGCTTTTAACATAATGCTTTGGGGCTCTGAACATTTTTGTTTGGCACACCCAAAGATCACTGCCCTTTATTTTGTTGAATGCTGAACACAGATATAAAGGGTCCTTTGACTAGCACCTGAACATGATAGGGTTTCGATAAAGTAATTCAGTAAATAGCTGGGATTTAGCAAAGTAGGGAAAATATATAGAAGTCATTACTTAATTTAATCATCACAACAACTCCAAGAGGAAAGAACTACAGCACTGATTTCATTAATTCTAGGGAAAAACATACATTTTTTCCACTAACATCTCAGAATCCTGATGCATCTTACAGTTTCGTTTTGTTTTGTTTTGTTTTGGCATTTTACCATTGGTATTGGCCAGGCAGTAGCAATGAGCGGTTGTTTTTGCCTGTGTGTATGCAAACTTGATCATTGCTCTTAGTATTATCATTTCAACCGAGTTATGAGCATTGCTGGGACTAGACATTGAGCTTAAATGACATTGTATAAGTCTTTGAAAAATATTGCACTGTTATTCAGCATTGAAATGAGCACTCCTAGTGAATGCAGAAAAAAGAAAGCAGAAATAGAGTTGGAAATTTGTTGTTGGAAAAATGATTGCATTTCTAAGTTTTTTTCAAAACAACAGCCAAAGTCTTTATGGACTCAAACAAGAAAGATTCCCTTACAGGTAGATGAAGCTGTGTCACTTTTAGTTCCTGAAATGTGTGTAAAAGAATCATTAACCACATACCAGACAGCAACAGAGGAGACAGGAGAAAATGCTGGATTTCTGGTATAGATAAAATAAATGTCAAGGCAAGAGATGAGGGGGACCAACCCATATGCTAAATAGGGCTACTGTTAAGGCCACATACCAAAGTTTAATTGGCAATTTAGTAAGTCCCCTACATATGAACCTTCAGGTTGCAAACTTTCAAAGATGTGTTTGCATGTCTAATCATGTAAGTTAGTTCACGTGTCTGGTGTACATTGTCACATGTGTGCATCCTCTACAAGTGGTTGTGTTTTGTGTACTTTACTGTACAGTAATGTTTGGGGTTTTTTTTGTTTTTTGTTTTTTTTGGTTTTGTTTTTAGTTGGAGTCTCACTCTGTCGCCCAGACTGGAGTGCAGTGGCCACTCCCGGCTACAGCAGCCTTGACCTGCTGGGCTCCGGCGATCCTTCCGCCTCAGCCTTCCAAGTAGCCGGAATTACAGGCATGTGTCACCACGCCCGGCTGATTTTTTTTTGATTTATTGTAGATATGAGGTCTCGCTGCCCAGACAGGTTTCGAACCCACGGGCTCAGGCAATCCACTCACCTCAACCTCCCAAAGGTGAGGGATTACAGGCTGAGCCACTGAGCCCAGCTAATGTTTGTTTTTTAATGTATTATTTGTGTGAAAATATTATGAACCTATTATAGTATAATACTATATAGCCAAGTGCATTAGTTGGGTACCTAGGCTAATTTCGTCAGACTTAAGAACAAATTAGACTTACGAATGCACTTTCAGAATGGAACTCATTTGTATGTGGGAGACTGACCGTATTTGTCTTTCTTAGATGTAAGTAAATAATATATGCCTTTAAAGAGGCATCTTACATTTGGCAAAATATATTAGCTCCATATTGCAGATTGAAAAGCTGAGGGCTGAAGAAATTAGGTCATTCACCCGTTTCACAGTGCTCACAAATCATAGAGCCAGGATTCAAGTCCCAGCCAGTCTGATGCTGAATCTCATGGTCATGATCACAAAACTGCTCCTCACAACATTCAGCATGGTAGCTGGCAAAATGAGGATTTGTCAGGACAGACCAAACTGTCTACTAACGAAGGTTCATTCTTGGTGAGAGTCTTTCTAAACATGGAAACGGCATCATCCTGGTCGGAGAAAAACTGAGCACATGGTTGCTTCTAAGACCCTGAGCCAAGAATAGACGGGAAAACTCAGAGGATGACATTTTCCACCAGGCCAGGTCTCTGTGGACCCAGGTCCAGAAGCCAGTGGTCACCCCTGTGGGCCTCTGGCTTGGAATTCGTCAGAGCCACTCCCACGAGGCTAACTTCAACCCATCAACGGAATTGTTTCTGATTTTGAAACTTAACATTTTAATTATAATGTTAATTATTATTTTCTGATGACTAAAGTAACTCATGCAAAACAAGTGGAAAATAGACAAGAAAATAGCCACTGTTTCTATTCTGGCATACATACATTTTTTTTTTTTCATGATCTGTGATTTTGTTTTCAATTACTTTAAGTCTTATGAGCACACATAATTCAGAAATTTGTGTATTTCTCCTCTACTTTAATTCTTCTAATGAGTTGGCAAAAGCACCATTACAATTAGGCTGGGTGTGGTGACTCACGCCTGCAATCCCAGCATTTTGAGAGGCAGAGGTGAGAGGATTGCCTGAGCCCAGGGGTTCAAGAACAGCCTTGGCAACTTGGTGAGACCTCGTCTCTACAAGAAATTTTTAAAAATTAGCCTGTGATCCTGGCTACTTGGAAAGCTGAGGTGAAAGGATCATCTGAGCCCACGCAGGTTGAGGTTGTGGTGACTGTGATTGTGCCATGCACTCCAGCCTGGGGAAGAGAGTGAGAATCTGACTTAAAAAATAAAAAATTGAGTATTGAGCCGGGCTCGGTGGCTCAGCCTGTATTCCCACGCCTTTGGAAGGCTGAGGTGAGTGGATTGCCT
>NW_007259943.1:38658-44112 GCF_000164805.1 Carlito syrichta | reverse complement strand
CCACTGCACTCCAGTCTGGGCGACTGAGTGAGACTCTAACTCAAAAAAAAAAAAAAAAATTGGGTATTGATTCTTATATGTTTAAACTTCAGTCACCTTCAAAGTACTCTCTGTTTGATGCAATACACTTATCCGGATACTTTTTTTGCTGCTCAAAACAGTTTTTGAACTCGTCCATTTGGATGCCTTTTAGGATTTCTGCCGTTTTTTGTTTTACCTCTCCCACATCAGCAAAATGTTTCCCTTTGAGGACTCTTTTCATCAGAGAAAACAAGCAAAAGTCACTCGGGGCAAAAGGTGAACAGGGAGGGTGGGACATGGGGATCATGCTGGTTTTGGTCAAAAACTGCTGAACACTCAGCACTGTGTGGGCAGGCTGTTCATGTAAATCACCCATCATGAAATGGGCAAACATATTGAAAGAATCTTCAAAAAAAATTCACAGAAGCCGAGCACAGCCTAAGGACAGCTAAGTACGCTAATGTCGATGGGCTCCTAGAACCCTTACTTACGAGGGAAGCCTGTACTACAAGGCGCCTGCCCTCCAAAAGGGAATTCCAGGTGTTTTGGAAGTTCTCCCTCATATACAGTAGTTCTACAGTTTTGCGTTTCTTTATTTTTTGTCTTTATTTGAGTTGGGGGTCTCACTATGTCACTTAGACTGTAGTGCAGTGACAGGATCATGGCTTATCACAGCTTGGACCTCTCGCCTCAGCCGCCTGCGTAGCTGGGGCTACAGGCGCACACCACCATGCCCAGCTAATTTTTTGATTTTTTGTAGAGACCAGGTGTCCCTGTGTTGCTTAGGCTGGTCTCAAACTCCTGGGCTCAAACAGTCATCTTGCCTCAGCCTCCGAAAGTGCTGGGATTACAGGTGTGAGCCACTACACCTGGCCTATGTGTTTTTGAATAACCATTTAAAGACAATCCTAAACTGTGACTTAGTAAAGAATTCAAAAGTAAAGTTTAACTTGCTACTATTTCTTGTCATACTGACTTTTAAAAGCATCTGACCTTATAGATCTTCTCTAAAAGGTGAGAATTGTTAAATATTCTGTTTGATGTTACATATAAGCCATGCTACAGTACCTCTCAACGAGCAAAGATAGCATTTTACATACAAAGAATTCTAATTCGTTGAGACCAAAAATGTAAAGTAGACATTGCTAGCTTACCTTCAGCCCATGTCTTTAACAGGCTAACGAACACATTAAAACACAGGTGAGTCTTGCTTGATTCTGAAACAGTGAAAAGATTCCCTCAGTATTTAAATATATTCATATCACTAGTTATACAAATCTAAATACAGTATAAAACTTATCTCAATAGGTTTTGAGATGGCATTCACCATTTTTGGGGAATGCTGAAAATTACTAATCAAGTCCAATCAAACATTTAGAAGGGGAAAACAGTGGTAGCATTTGCTTAATCGAAATTACTATCAAAATTCCAAACACTGATCATATTTATTTAACCACAAGCCAGTTTTACTTACACTGGGACTGTCTGACCAGGCAGACATGGTGGCTCACGCCTGTAATCCCAGAACTTGGAGAGGTGAAGGTGAGAGGATTGTCTGAGCCCAGGGTTTTGAGAACAGCCTGGGCAACTTGACGAGGCCTCGTATCTACAGTAAATCGGAAAATTATCCGGGCATATGGAGTGTCCCTCTGGTTCCAGTTATTTGGAAGGCTGAGGCAGAAGGATTACCTAAACCCAGAAGGTCGAGGCTGCAATGGCCATGAGAGTGCCACTGCACTCCAGCCTGGGCGATAGAGTGAGACTCTGATTCAAAAAAAAAAAAAAGAATGTCCAACAAAAATAAATATTTTGCCAGTCATTCATAATCTGAGTTTTGGTGTACGAGATTAATTAAATGATAGGATACATTTAAAAAGTCAGGAAGCCGGGCTCAGTGGCTCAGCCTGTAATCCCGCGCCTTGGGAGGCTGAGGAGAGTAAATTGCCTGAGCCCGCAGGTTTGAGACCCACCTGAGCAATTTGGTGAGACCTCATCTCTACAATAAATCAAAAAATCAGCCGGGCGTGGTAGTGAGTGCCTGTAATTCCGGCTACTCGGAAGGCTGAGGCGGAAGGATCGCTGGAGCCCAGCGGGTTGAGGCTGCGGTGGCCGGGAGCGGCCACTGCACTCTAGTCTGGGCGACAGAGTGAGACTCCAACTAAAAAAAAAAAAAAAAAAGTCAACAGACGGGCATTCCCCTCAGATCCCCTCCCCCTGTGGGAGCTTTTCTGTTCTCTCAGTAAATCCTGCTACCAAAAAAAAAGTCAGTTCTGTTGTTGTAGTAAATAAGGCGATGGCCAATTATTACTCCTTAGTAGCTGTTTTGAGATAAGCTGTGAAACCTACCCTTCCTGCTTTCTTCTTGATGCCAGTGAAGATCATTTTTGTTCCAGGGATGCGGTTCTTGGGATTCTCCAAGTACTCCATCGGTGTTTCCTCTCCCAGGTGATTCTTTTGTTCCTACTGGCGTCTGTGTGAGAGCATCCAGCAGCCTGACCTGCGTCCCCCCCAGGCACCATGGAGATGAGCCCTGTCTCTGCTTGCCTCTCTGCTCCACTGTGTGGCACTGGACACACTTCTGAACGGAATCTTCCTGCCTTTCTCTCTTTTGCCGCTAGCAATCCCAAAGTTCCCACTGGGAAGCTGGATGTCTTGCTCTCTCTAGGGCCACATGTAAGTTTCGGATCAAGTTGCTTTGCTACTTTTTCTTTGGATGTAATGTATATCCTAAATTGCGTCTCATAGATTAAACAGCTAAAACATGGTTTTCCATCATTCAAATCTTGTCTTTTTCAAATACTTGAAACTTGTGGAAAGGATAAATACCTTTCAGATCGGTTTATTGCACCTGTAATAAGCCCTAAATAGATAATGGGATTCTCTTAGAAAAAGAACCCATAGGTAACTGTTCTGAGTATCCTGTGAGCCTTCTCTCCCTTTCTGCCCTCTTCTCCAATCTCCCAAAGCACAAGCTTCTTTTTCAATATTTAACTACCTGAAACATAGTGTCTTCACTTCCTAAGACTGCCATAACGAATGACTACAGCTGGGTGGCTTCAAACAACAGAAACGCATTCTGTCCGTTCTGGAGGTCAGAAGTCTGAAGGAAGGTGTGGGTAGAGCCATGCCCACTGGGAAACCCCTAGGGGAAGAGACTTCCTTGCCGCTTCTGGTTTCTGGTAGCTGCTGGCAATCCTTGGCATTTCTTGGTTTGTAGACACATCACTGTCATCTCTGTCCCGTCTTCACAGGGCTGTCTTCTCTCTTTGTCTCTCTGTCTCTTCACAGGGCGTTCTCCCCTTATGTGTCTGTGTCTCTTCTTTTGAGGACACGAGTCATATTGAATTAAGGGCCTATTCGACTTCCATGTGGCCGCATCTTTTTAAAAATTATTATTTTATACATGTTATAAAATTTATCCTTTAGATATCCTAATTACGCCCTGCGCATCTTGGCAGACGCACGTCTTTTTTTTTTTTTTTGAGCCGAAGTCTCACTCCATTGCCCAGGCTGGAGTGCAGTGGCACACTCATGGCCACCCCAGCATCGACCTGCTGGGCTCCAGCAACCCTTCCGACTCAGCCTTCCACGTAGCCGAAACTACAGGCACACACTACCACGCCCGGCTAATTTTTGATTTATTGTGAAGACGAGGTCTCACCGAGTTGCCCAGGTGGGTCTCAAACCCGCGGGCTCAGACAATCCACTTGCCTCGGCCTCTGAAAGTGCCGGGATGACAGGCTGAGCCACTGAGCCCGGCCATACACACATCGTTATTATACATGATATAAAATTTATCATTTTATCCCTTTGACATCTACAGCTCAGTGACATTAAGTGCATTCACAATTTAGCACAACCAGCTACACTATTCATTTCCAGAACTCTTACATGATCCCAAACTGAACCTGTACCTATTAATAACTCTCAGGCTGGGCGTGGTGTGGCATATTCCTGTAATCCCAGCACTTTGGGAGGCTGAGACAAGAGGATTGCCTGAGCCCATGGGTTTCAGGTCAGTTTGGGCAACACGGCTATATCTCATTTCTACAAAAAATTAAAAAAAAAATTAGTTGGACCTGGTGGTGCATGCCTGTAGTTCCATCTACTTGGAAGGCTGAGGCAGAAGGATCGCCTGAGTCTAGCAGGTCAAGGCTGCAGTGGCCATGAGTATGCCACAACATTCCAGCCTGGGCAACAGAGTGACTCCAACTCAAAAACCAACCGACCAAACAAACAAAAAAACAATAACTCTTCATTCAGTAACCCTCCACTCCTTCCAGCCCCAGATAAATACCATTCTCCTTCAAGTCTCTGTGTATTTGACTACTCATGTTACCTCAGAAAAGTGGAATCATGTCATAGTTGCCCTTTTGTGACTGGCTTATTTCACCATAGCATAATGTCCTCAAGGTTCTTTCATTTGGTAGCATGTATTAGAAATTCCCTTTTTAAAAAAAAAAAAGCTGAACAATATTCCATTATATGGACAGACTATGTTTTGTTTATCCATCTGTTAAAGGACACTTGGGTTATTTTCACCTTTTGGCTACTGTGAATAATAATTCTAGGAAATTGGGTATACAAGTATCGATTTGAGTCCCTGCTTTCAATTATCTTGGGAATATTCCTAGAAGTAGAATTGCTGGTATTTCTAAGTTTAATTTGTGAGGAACAGCCAAACTATTTTTCACAGTGGCTAGATCATTTTACACCCCCGCTAGCATGCCTAAGCGTTGCAATTTCTCCACATTCTTGTCAGCACTTGTTAGTTTCCATTTTCTTGACAATAGCCATCCTAATGGGTGTGAGTATTTTCTCATCTTAACTAATGACATTTGTAAAGACCCTATTTCCAAATAGGGGTCACATTCCGAGGTTCCAGGAAGGGCATGAGTTTGGGGTGGACACTATTCAGTCCAGTACTTGTGGTGAAGGGGAGTTCCTATGGGCAGAGTGAGATTAAAGAGGACAATTTCGTGCCGGGCTCGGTGGCTCAGCCTGTAATCCCGCGCCTTTGGGAGGCTGAGGTGAGTGGATTGCCTGAGCCCGTGGGTTCGAGACCCACCTGGGCAGCAAGACCTCATCTCTACAATAAATCAAAAAATCAGCCGGGCTACTTGGAAGGCTGAGGCGGAAGGATCGCCGGGGCCCAGCAGGTCGAGGCTGCGGAAAATATTTTATGCAATGCGATCATAAAATATAGAAATATTTTAAAATATGTACTATTTTTATGTATATAATTAGAATTTGCTTCTGTGCCTCTCTCTCTCATATCATCTAGACTCATTGTTTTAACTTTCCTCCACCTAATATTTGTTACTCCTACACTAAAACTTTGTTTCTAGTTATTAAGAATACTCATATTCTCCCCTAAATAAGCCATTATATTTTATCCCTCAGTGCCTTTGAACGAAGTGGTTCTTTTTTTTT
>NW_007259943.1:20330-38638 GCF_000164805.1 Carlito syrichta | reverse complement strand
CCAGCAGGTCGAGGCTGCGGTGGCCGGGAGCGGCCACCGCACTCCAGTCTGGGAGACAGAATGAGACTCCAACTCAAAAAATAAAAAAATAAAGAGGACAGTTTCTAAAAATCCAATTCACCAAGGATAGGCTGCGATACCTAACTTCGAGTCTGAATGAAGAAGGATGGAGGTTAAATGAAGAAATCATGAATTTTTGTTAATGACTGACTTGCTACCCATTGTGGAAGAAAATGGTATTCAATCAACTGGATTGATGGATGGATATTTATTTTATATGCAGCATATCATTGGCTTAAAAGAGTAAATGACAAAACCATTCTGAAAATATAATTTAGCAGGTGAAAGCCAAGAGGAAAAACATTGGAGGATGTGTGTTTTGTACATGAGAGGTCAAGGTCATTGAAAATGCGTTGTAAGTAAACATCCTAATTACCCCATGTGCACCTTGGCATACAGACATCATCTTTCCGACACATCTTGGCTTATTTCTGTTTTCTCTGTTTCAGTGAATGGTGCTAACTACACCCACTAGGCTGTTCCGCCCGAAACCTGGAGTGGTCCTTGTCCTCACCTTTTCTTCCTTCCCCCCTTGGCCCCGATATTTCATCAGACCCTCCTGCCCAAGTCTTTCAGATCCACCCATATTTCTCCATTCCTTCGCTTGAGGTCAGGCCTCCATAGCCCCTCCCCTGGATTCCTGCCTCCTAATGAGGTCTCTGCCCAATCTCGCCTTCTTCCAACTCACCTTCTATGGAGGGTTCACCTGATCTTTCCATGATGCAAATTTGATCAGCATCCCACTCCCATCCCTACTCAAAATCCTCAAAATGTGCCCTTAGAAGAGCATTCAAGGCTGGGCATGGTGGCTGACACCTTTAATCCCAACACTTTGGGAGGCCGAGGTGAAAGGATTGCCTGAGCCCACGGGTTCGAGACCAGCCTGGGCAACTTGGTGAGATCTCATCTCTATAATAAATCAAAAAAGCAGCTGGGTGTGGTGGTGCATGCCTGTAGTTCCAGCTACTAGGAAGGTTGAGGCGGAAAGAATGCCTGAACTGAGCAGGCCGAGGCTGCGGTGGCCGTGAGCAGCATGCTGCTGCACTCCAGCCTGGGCGACAGAGTGAGACTCCTTCTCAAAAAACAAAAAACAAAAAACAAGGGTATTCAAACTCCCTAAAATGACCCATGGTAGGGTAGCCTGATCACAAGCAAACTAGCAGACTCATGAGGAGATCATAGAGAAGACATTCCTTTGGGACAGGGGTTCCAGTGCTCCTCCTCCCCGTGTGCCTTTGTCCCTTGGTCCCTTCCCAAGCCCAGCTCTTTGGGGCTCAGTGGTACAGAAGCCCTGAAGGAAAGGAGGTGGCAGGAAGGGCTGGGGGCCTTTTACTTCTTTGTCTATGTCTTTTTTTTTTGAGTTGGAGTCTCACTCTGTCGCCCAGACTGGAGTGCAATGGCCGCTCCCGGCCACCGCAGCCTCGACCTGGTGGGCTCCGGCGATCCTTCCGCCTCAGCCTTCCGAGTAGCCGGAATTACAGGCATACGCTACCATGCCCAGCTGATTTTTTGATTTATTGTAGAGATGAGGTCTCGCTGCCCAGGCAGGTCTCGAACCCGCGGGCTCAGGCAATCCACTCACCTCAGCCTCCCAAAGGCACAGGATTACAGGCTGAGCCCCTGAGCCCGGCTCTATTTCTTAACATAGCAACATTCGCACACAGCCCCACTCTCGGCTGCGAGGTGCTTCTTCGTTTTTTTGTTGTTGTTGTTTCATTTAGCATGTACAATCACCTTGTGAAGGAGGTTCTGCTCTTACTGCCATTCTACAGATGAGGAAACAGGCTCAGAAAACTTAAAAGACTTGTGCCAAATTCCTTGGTCAGCATGAAGCAGACCTAAATTTAAGTCAACATCCAAAGCAATTGTTTTCTTCCACATTCTCACACTCACTAACTCCCATTTCTTTGACATACCCTTTCTGCTCCTTTTGCACTGTTTCGCCAATTCCACTTCCTTCTGTATTTTTACTTCTTTTGGGCAAGGGAAGTGTTTCTTCTGGTTTCCTGTCTTGGTTCTCCCACGGAACCCTTCTGCCTGTTCTACTGTATTTCACAGAGCTGATGAATGAGCTATCACTGAAAATGGATCTTCTGATTTAGAAATATAATTGTTCATCTAATTTGGACAAGTAACTTCTTTACATGGCTCGAAGATTAAACATACAGAAAGACAAAGAGAAAAATGCTGTTTCTGCTATTATCCCCTATCTTTTGGTCTCCATTCTTCTCTTCCCCAACAACCATGTCTATTATTTTCTTGTTTATTTATCCAGAGCTTCTTATGCAGTCTAAGTACCAATATCTATTCTTATAATCCTCACTTTTTATACAGAACTTTGCATACTACTTACGCTGTTCCATACTTTGCTTTTTTCATTTAATGATAATATATATTGGAACTCATCCCTTATCAGGACATAGAAAGTTCCCTCATTCTTGAAATAATGTCTTGCTGCAACTTTGATGGAATTAAAGAGCATCGTCTTAAGTGAACTAGTTCAGGAACAGAAAACCAAACACTGCACGTTCTCACTTCTAAGTGAGAGCTAAGTGAAGGCTATGTAAAGACGTAGAGAATGGTTTAATGGAAACTGGAGACTCAGAAGAGGGAGGGGGGAAGGAGTGAAGGGATGAAAAAAATTACCTATCGGATACAGTGTGCACAGGTGGTGGGGGGTGTGGTTACACTTAGAGCCCAGATCAAAACTGTTTGTACCCCCCAAAGCTATTAAAATAAAAAACAAAGTTGCCTCATTCTTTATTATAGCTGCAGAGCAGTTCAATGGATGGATATTTTCTATGATCTATTTAGTTAGTCCCCCAGTGATGAAATTTGGCTAGTTTCCATTTTTTGGCTATTGCAAAAAAATGATAGACTTCATTTTGAACATATAGAAAAATATGCCTAAGTCAAGGGAAATATTCAACAGATAGTGCCAAATAGCTATCATTATTTGTCTAGTATCATATACGGTCTAATATACGTTCCCTCCAGCAGCGACTGAGAGTGTCTGGCAAACAGTTAGTGTTGTCAAACTTTGAGAATATTTTTAACCAATCTTATAGATAAATGGTTGTATCTTACTATAGTTTTAATACATATTTTTTAATGTGCAATGGAGACCACATTCGTATTTTTAAAACCATGTGCCTTTCCTTTAATCTTAGCTGTTCATGCCCTTTGCTCTTTTAGGGGTAGTGATTTCGGCCTTCTTGTTGATACTTCAGAGCTTTTTATATATTAGGAAGATTAGTGTTTTGTTTGTGATATGAATTATGTACATGTTTTTTCTAACTTTGTCATTTGTTTTTTGACTTTGCTTATCATGCTTTGTGCCATGCAAAATGTGTTTTTGTTTTGTTTTTTTTGAGTTGGAGTCTCACTATCGCCCAGACTGGAGTGCAGTGGCCGCTTCCAGCCACCACAGCCTCCACCTGCTGGGCTCTGGCAATCCTTCCACCTCAGCCTTCCAAGTAGCTGGAACTACAGGCGCACGCTACCACGCCCGGCTGATTTTTTTGATTTATTGTAGAGATGAGGTCTCGCCTGCCCAGGTGGGTCTCGAACCCACAGGCTCAGGCAATCCACTCACCTCAGCCTCCCAAAGGAGCGGGATTACAGGCTGAGACACCAAGCCCGGCTCCAAAATGTAGTTTTTAAAAATTAACATATAATTGACTTTTTTGGGATGTATAATTCTAGAAATTTTAACACATGTATAGATTGTATACCCACCACCATAATCAGGTGACAGAACTGTTCTGTACATTACTGTAGATTAGTAACAATTTTAAATTTAGTATTTTGATTTCTCCAAGTTTATTTTTTCAAAATAGTTTTGACTATTTTACTTCCTTTGCCTTTTTATATAAACTTTAGAATTCACTTGTCTATAAGTACAAAAAAACCCTACTGAGCTTTTTTTGGGGATTACTTTATATCTTTACATCAATTTGGGGAAGAATAGACATCATTATTCTGTGGAGTCTCCCGATCTATGAACATAAAATGTCTCTCTATTAATTTGGGTCTGCTTTAATTGTTTTCAGCATTAACATTTTATACTTTTCAGTATATGAATTCTACACATATTTTGTTAGATATAAATGTCTAATCATTTCAAGTGTGCTGTTGAAAATAGTATATACTGTATACAAATATTTGAAATTTCCATTACGATTTTTATAGCTAGTACATAGAAATACAAGAGATTTTTATGTTGACTTTGTATTCTGTAACCTGCTAAACACATTTACCATATCTAGGAAGCTTTTTGCTGATTTCTTGGGATTTCTTATGCAGCCAATCATTTTGTCTGCACACAAAAACAATTTGGATTCATTTCCAACTTGTATGTGCTTAATTTCATTGTCTTGTCTTATTGCTCTGAACGGAACTTCCAATGTGGTGTAAAATAAGATGCAGAAGTAGTGAGGGGTTTGTTTGTTTTTACTTTTTAAGGTTGTATCTATCAACCTTTTCATATACAAGCTTTGGGTTTTAGTAGTAACAGAAAGACTGCCCCACTGGAAGTTATTTTATAACTGTGTTTTGTGTGTGTGTGTGTGTTTTTAAAAGATGTTGGGGCAGGTACATTTGTGAGACCTGGGAACGAGAGAAAGAGAGTTAAAAGTGTATTACTGTAGTCTATGTATTTCTTTCACAGTGTTTGAATATTGCAATACAAGAACTTGAGTTATTTTTAAATTAACTTTTATTTTTATTTATTTATCTTGTTTTTGTTGTTGTTGTTGTTTTTGAGTTGGAGTCTCATTCAGTCGCCCAGACTGGAGTGCAGTGACTGCTCCCGGCCACCGCAGCCTCGACCTGCTGGGCTCCAGCGATCCTTCCGCCTCAGCCTTCCAAGCAGCTGGAACTACAGGCGTGCGCTACCACGCCCGGCTGATTTTTGGATTTATTGTAAGAGATGAGGTCTCGCTGCCCAGGCGGGTCTCGAACCCGCGGGCTCAGGCAATCCACTCACCTCAGCCTCCCAAAGGCGTGGGATTACAGGCTGAGCCACCGAGCCCGGCTAAATTAACTTTTAAATTTTATTTATCTTTATCTCTTTTTAAAAAAATCACACGCCACTTAAACTGGAGAACTCTGTAAATGTCATATTACCTCCAGGATACAAAAGGTATCCACACTCAATTTTAACAGATGAGTCTATTTGCTAACATGAAGTGAGTCGAAATTCAAGCAGCCTGAAAATTCTAAGTAAAATTTTAGGGATGACCAATAGGGCAACCTCCTCAGGTCCCCTCCCAGACTGGGAGCTTTTCTGTCTTCTCAATAAATCCTGTTTTAAAATAAAAAAAAAAGAATGACCAATAAACATGTAAAAAGAGACTCAATTTTGTTAGACATTATCAAAATGCAAATTAAAGCTCTAATGTGATTCTATTATACACTCAACAACACGATGGCTAAAATGAAAAAAAACCAAACATATATGCATATTACTCAGAAAATGGAACACCCATAATGTGTATACACGGCTGTTGTGAGTAAAAATTGGTACAGTTTGAACACTGGGTAATATCTACTTAATGCTACCTTATATAGCCCATGACCCACCAGTTATAGTCTTGGGTCGATGTTCTAGATGAAAACATACCTGTGTTTGACAAAGGTATCCACAAGAATATTCATAACAGCATTATGGGAATAGTCCAAATTGGAAGCTACCCAACTTTCCACCCACAGTAGAATGGACAAAGAAATTATGGTATATTCACAGTGTTGCATACAAAAGCATATACACCAAGAAAGAACAAGCTGTGTCTACACACAATACCCTGGTTAAATCTCACAAACATAATGTCAAGTGAAAGAAGCCAGACCCAGAAGAACACATGTTGTACGAGTCCATTTATAAGCAAAACTGCTCCCTGGGGTTAGAAATCAAGATAGCAGATACCCTAAAGGGTGTAGTAGTAAAAGAGGCATGAGAAAGCTTCCAGGCTTCTGGGCTTCTGATAATGCTTGGTTTCTTGATTTGAGTGCCATTACATAAGTGTGTTTGATTTCTGACAATTGACCAATTGTACACTTCTAACTTGTGCACTTTTCAGTACGTATTTTACACAGGCCTTAAAAATCAATATTTTTTATTAAATAGTCATGATTGCTAATTGGTGAAGAAACAACTGGCCTCAAAATTCAACCACACAATGCATTATTATTATTATTATTTTGAGTTGGAGTCTCACTCTTGTCACCCAGGCTGGAGTGCAGTGGCACACTCAGGGCTACCGCAGCCTCGGACTACTGGGCTCAGGTGATCCTTCCACCTCAGTCTTCCAAGTAGCTGGAACTACAGATGCATGCCACCACGACTGGCTAGTTTTTCTGTGTGATTTATTGTAGAGACAAGGTTTCACCTAGTTGCTCAGGCTGGTCTCGAACCCCCAGGCTCAGGCAATCCTCTTGCCTCAGTCTCCCAAAGTGCTGGGATTACAGGCTGAGTCACTGCACCTGGCCAATTTTTTTATTTTTTGTTTTTTTGAGTCAGAGTCTCACTCTGACGCTCAGGCTGGAGTGCAATGGCTTGCTCACAGTCACTGCAGCCTCTATCTGCAGGATAGAGTAGCTGGAACTACAGGCAAGTGTCACCATGCCTGGCTAATTGATTCATTGTAGAGACGAGGTCTTGCCAAGTTGCCCAGTCTGGTCTCAAACCCCTGGGTTCAGACTATTCTCTCGCCTCCACCTCCCAAACTGCTGGGATTACAGGCATGAGACACTGTGCTTGGCTGATGCATTATTTTTAATGTACTGTTGGATTCTCTTTGTTAATTTAAGAGTTTTGTGTTGATATTCATAAGTGCAATTGGTCTATAGTTTTCTTGAGGAAATCTTTCTCAGGTACTGGGATCAATATGGCACTTTGTTCACAAAACGGATATGAAAATTTTCCTTCTTTTTCTAGACTCTGGAATATTTTAAGAAGAATTGGGATTATCTGATCTTTAAAATAGATAGAAGGTAGAATTCTGTGAAATTTGGGCCTCGCATATTTTTGAGGAGAGCCCTTTGAGTACTGTCTCTATTTCTTTAGTGGTAATTAGTCTGTTTCAGCAGGTTAATTCTGATACATAGTGTTTTTCTTAGAAATTATACATTTCACCTGGGTTCAAAAACTTATTTGCAAGGGATTGTATACCAGTAGTGCCCAGTTTTTAATTTGTGGTTATTTCTAATTTTGTATATTTGTTCTACTTGTTTAACTCTTTCTTTTATCTTTTAAAAGCACAAAACTTTAGATTTATTTATTAGTTCTACTGTTTTTTTTTTTTTGAGTTGGAGTCTCACTCTGGCGCCCAGACTGGAGTGCAGTGGCCGCTCCCGGCCACCGCAGCCTCGACATGCTGGGCTCCGGTGACCCTTCCGCCTCAACCTTCCGAGTAGCTGGAACTACAGGTGCGCGCTACCACGCCCGGCTGATTTTTTTGATTTATTGTAGAGATGAGGTCTTGCCACGTTGCCCAGGCGGGTCTCGAACCCGCGGGCTCAGGCAATCCACTCACCTCAGTCTCCCAAAGGCGTGGGATTACAGCCTGAGCCACTGAGCCCGGCTTGTTTGTTTTCTAACTCCTTCATTTCTGTTCTCATTTATATTGAGATTTTCCTTCTTCCTTTCTTTTTTTTTTTTCTTTCTGTAGTCTTACTCTGTCTCCCAGGCTGGAGTGCAATGGCATGCTTATGGTTACCACAGCCTCCTTCTAGGGGGCTCAGATGACCCCTCTGTACCAACCTCCCTAGTAGCTGGGACTATAGGCTTCCACCACGATGTCTGGCTAATTTTTTTTTTTTTTTTTTGTATAGATGAGGTCTTGCCAAGTTGCCCAGGCTGGTCTTGAATCCCTTGACTCAGGCAGTCCTCTCACCCTTGCCTTCCAAAGTGCTAGGATTACAGGTGTGAGCCATCATACCTGGCTCTTCTGCCTTCTTTTTGTTTATTTTATTGCTGTTTTCTTGAACCTTTTGGAATAGGGATTTAATAATTAATTTCCATTTTCCCCAGTTTTGTTGATATAGGTAATTAATGCAATAAATATTCCTCTAATAACTGCTTTAGTAATATGCCACAGATTCTGATATGTCATATTTTCATTATCTGTATTTTCCAGCAGCTTTCCAATTTCATTTTGACCCAAAAGTTATTTAGTAGTATACTTTGAAATTTGCAGATGGAAGAATATTTTGCTTCATTATTTATTTCTAGTTTTCTTGCACTGTGGTCAGAGACTGCTAGGTGCTTTATTTCTATTCCCTGACATTTCTTGAGATTTTTCTTTGGGATCTAAAATGTCAATTTTTGTGAATATATACTTGAAAAAGTGTATTTTCTAGTATTAGGAACTGGAGTATGATATATACTGCCTACCACATTGAATGTGTTGTTTAGTTTCTCTATCTTCTTCCTTACTTTTGTCTGCTGAGGCTGGCTTCTTTTGAGAGCAATCAGCTCTACTTTTCCGAGCATGTTTCTGGTGGTTTCTCACGCTTTCCTTGTGACCTTCGCTTTCTGAAGGTTGTTGCTTTCCTGTCAGTGAATGGATATTAACAGCTCTTACATCTTTGTGGGGAATTGTCACAGATAGCCTTACAAAATGTCCCTCCTTGTCTCTTTTAAGGCTTCTTTCTGAATTCTAACTTGCCAAAATGTCAGGATTGCAACCCCCTTTTCCTTTTATCTCAATTTGTCTGGCATATCTGCACCCAGTTAAAATTTTTCAAACTTTTCTACGTATTTTAAAAGATGTCTCTCTTGTATATAGCAGAGTGCTGCAGTTTACGTTGTTAGCCAGTCTGAAATCTATTGTTTTTGGCAACCAGTGGCAACAGGAGTCTGAGGACAACAAAACACACGTTTCTTAAAAGTGATTTGATTTTGGGCTGGACTCAGTGACTCAAGCCTGTAATCCTAGCATTTTGGAAGACTGAAGTGAGGGGATTACCTGAGCACACGGGTTCGAGGCCAGCCTGGGCAATTTGGCGAGACTTCATCTCTACAATAAATCAAAAAATTAGCTAAGTGTGGTGGCGCATACCTGTGGTTCCAGGTACTTGGAAGGCTGAGGCGGAAGGATCACCTGAGCCCAGTGGGTTGATCTGGTGTTGGCTGTTGGGTCAGTTTCCCCAAGTATGACAGGTGGCATGCCTTTCTAGTATGGTGTTCCAGCTATCTTTTATTTCGGGAAGTTTTTATTTCTTAGATCACTAACTCGTATCTTATGCTAGTTATCTAATCACTGTAAGCCTCACTTTCTCTGTCTGAAAAAGGGAATAATGGTAGACCCTCCTTCACAAGACTGTTGTGGAAATTAAAGGTCATTATAATTGAAAAATCCTTGACTTCATGTCTGGTAAACAGAAAGTGATCAGTAAATATTAGCCAGTATGATAGAGAACACTAATATAGAAAAATATTCTTTCAGAACACAGTTGCTCTGCTTAGTATTAGAAGAATAAGTGACCGGGCTCGGTGGCTCAGCCTGTAATCCCAGCACTTTGGGAGGCCGAGGTGAGTGGATTGCCTGAGCCTGTGGGTTCGAGACCCGCCTGGGCAACTTGGCAAGACCTCATCTCTACAATAAATCAAAAAAATTAGCCAGGCGTGGTGGCGCGCGCCTGTAGTTCCAGCTACTTGGAAGGCTGAGGCGGAAGGATCGCTGGAGCCCAACGTCGAGGTTGCGGTGGCTGGGAGCGACCACGGCACTCCAGGCTGGGTGACAGAGTGAGACTCCAACTCAAAAAAAAAAGAAGAATAAGTAACACCTAAATGCATTGCCTTGCTAGTAATATCATTTCCTTGGATAATAACCAGTATAACACACACTAAAAGTGTTGCTTTTTCAATTTTTTTCTTTATAGTTTTTAAGGCAGTTTCACCTTAAAAACAGTTACATGCATTGGTTTTACATAAGAATTGACAGGTATATCAGGGCATGGTGGCGCATGCCTGTAGTTTCAGCTACTTGGAAGGCTGAAGTGGAAGGATTGCCTGAGCCCAGCAGGTCGAGGCTGTGTTGGCTGCAGACTCCCCTCTAGACTGGGTGACAGAGTGAGACTCCAACTCAAAGAAATAAAATAAAATAAAATAATTGATGGGTAGACAGTGTCTTTTAAGTAAGCATTTAACATTTCCAGCCGGGCTCAGTGGCTCAGCCTGTAATCCCGTGCCTTTGGGAGGCTGAGGTGAGTGGATTGCCTGAGCCCGCGGGTTCGAGACCCACCTGGGCAACTTGGCGAGACCTCATCTCTACAATAAATCACAAAATTAGCCAGGCATAGTAGCGCGCGCCTGTAATTCCGGCTACTCGGAAGGCTGAGGCGGAAGGATCACCAGAGCCCAGCAGGTTGAGGCTGCGGTGGCCGGTAGCGGCCACTGCACTCCAGTCTGGGTGACAGTGCGACTCCAACTCAAAACAAGCAAACAACAAAAAAAAACATTTCCTAATATCAAACGAATAGCTGCTCATTGAAAAAACTCTGGACATTTTAGAAAATAATTTTTAAATAAGTATAAAACGTATAATCCTAACACCCCAAAATGGCATTTACCTAATGGTGTTCCTCCTCCCCAACTTCTTTCCTGTGTATTTAGGAATCAAAGTTGTGATTCAACTGTATGTATATGCAATCATGTGTCCTGGTTCTTAAACCTAATATAATAAAACAACTTATCACCTTGAGGTCAGTCTCAGCACCATGTCCCATCAACCAAAAACACGTATGCAATTCTAAAGCATGGAGAAATCATGTAAAATTTCAGTCCATGGCTCTTAAGGAGGTGGTGATGGGACATGATGAAGCTGATGTGATGAAGAGAACGCCGGACAATTAGAGCAGCATCAATTGGATTTTGGGATGGCTGGTCGTCTTTTCATGATTCACACTCTCCTCTCCCTAGAGATAGTACTGGGACAATGATTCATCTCTTGTTTACCTTCCCTTAGCCTTCTGGGCTCACAGTCCCCAACATCCATTCTTCCTTTATTTGATATAATGGGACTCTCAGTTTGGCATATGGTGGCTCTACGAAAGACTGTATTTCCCAGACTCCTTTGCATAAATGCATCATTGTGACCAAATTCTGTCCGAAAGGATGTGCATATAACTTCCAGACTGTGGCTATGAAGATGTTTTCCTTTTCTTCCCCTTTCCTTCTTCTCCTTGATAAGAACATGGGAGTAGGAACAGTCATTTTGAACTATGACATGGAAGCCATGCCGAGGATGGCAAACCCATGGAATAGAAGGAAGCTGGGTCTCAGATGATACTGGGATTCACAGACAACCTGCCTAGATTTCTCTGCAAGAAAAAATTACACTTCCATCTTGTTAAATATAATTTTTTCTGCTAGAGCAACCAAGCCTAAATCCTAATGAATATACCCTCTCAGGTGAGTTTATACTCAGTTCTCATTGGCTTTATACCTGCTCAGTCTTTGTCTTGCTGGCCTGGCATCTTTGTGAATGCCTTGTCACACAGGGTGGCTGCCACCCATCCCTGTTGCCACCCTTTTCCACCCAGGATCATCTGTCCCCATCCCTGTCCAGGTGCTGGGCTTAGAGATCTTTCCTTCTACCTTAGTGCTTCTCAACTCCAGGAGGCAAAAGAGTCTACTAAGCATGTTATTAAACTGATTAAAAACCTCAAAGAAACAATACTTTAATGGTGGAAAAAAATCCGTTCTGGAATTTTTATTTATTTATTTATTTTTTGAGTCAGAGTCTCACTCGGTCGCCCAGACTGGAGTGCGGTGGCCGCTCCCAGCCACCGCAGCCTTGACCTTCTGGGCTCCGGCGATCCTTCCGCCTCAGCCTTCCAAGTAGCCGGAATGACAGGCGCACGCTACCTACACCCGGCTGATGTTTTGATTTATTGTAGAGATGAGGTCTCGCTGCCCAGGCGGGTCTCGAACTGCAGGTAATCCACTCACTTCAGCCTCCCAAAGGTGCGGGATTACAGGCCGAGCCACCGAGCCTGGCTGGAATTTTTAAATCAAATGCTATTATTGGCTATTTAGATTTGTTTCTAAATATTTGTCATGACTAAAAGTAACAAGGCATCATGGGAAGAAAATGGACTTGGGACAGAGACAATTGGCGCTGGACTTCAGCTCTGACCACTTACCATCTGTATGAGTTGGGACAAGGCATGTTTCCTCCCTGGCCTTCAGTTTTCTACTATTAAAATAGACACTTTAATACCTATCTCTCTGATTTGTCATGAAGAAGAGAGACAATTACAAAAACAACTAGCAGAGCTGCATTCACACATGGTGGGCTCAAAGAGGAGTGATTGTGTATTCTTGTATGTAAAGCTACTTCTACATATCTGTTTTTTTTTTAATGATAAAATTCCTGAAGTGGGGACTACTTATTTAAAAGATAGAACATTTTTCAGATTCTTAATATTATATACACTTGGTGTGAATTATGATTGACCTTTTTTTTGAGTGAGAGGCTCACTCTGTCACCTAGGCTGGAGTGCAGTGACACGGCCACTGTGCTTCAACCTGCTAGGCTCGGGTGATCCTTCTGCCCCAGGCTTCCAAGGAGCTGGAACCACAAGTACGCGCCACCACACCCAGCTAATTTTTTGATTTATTGTAGAGACGTGGTCTCGTCAAGTTGTCTAGGCTGGTCTCGAACCCTTGGACTCGGGCAATCCTCCTGCCTCGGCCTCCCAAAGTGCTAGGATTACAGGCATGAACCACTGCGCCTAGCTTATTGACATTTTTCAAGTAAAGAAACTAAGGTTCAGAGAAATTAAGACACTCTTCTAGGATTTCAATGCTCATAGATGGTAGGGATCAGATTAAACTCAGATTTTCTACCTTTTAATCTGCTACTAAACGTCACAGACCCAGAATCTCCAACCTTAGAGTACAGGAAACCGAATTAAAATCCTTTGTGAAAAACAATGCTGTTGGCTGGGCTTGGTGGCTCAGCCTGTAATCCCAGCACTTTGAGGCCAGGGTGAGTGCATTGCCTGATTCTGCGGGTTCGAGACCTGCCCGGGTAACTTGACAAGATCTTACCTCTACGATAAATCAAAAATTAGCCAGGCGTGGTAGCGCGCAGCTGTAGTTCCGGCTACTTGGAAGGCTGAGGCAGAAGGATCGTGGAGCCCAGCAGGTCGAGGCTGAGGTGGCCAGGAGCGAGCCACTGAGTGAGTCAGGACAACAGCGTGAGACTCCAATTCAAAAAAAAAAATCAATGCTGTGTATGCTTCTTCTATCATGCAGTTGCTTCATTTCGACTTGTCCTTCCCTGATTAAACTTTATGGACACACATTAAAGGGGGGGATGTGTGGTCAGAAGTCACAACTTCAGGAAGTCAGGAGGCCCGAGATTTCCTCCTAACCTTGCCATCTACTCTTCATGTTATCTGGGCGGAAATGTCTGCTTCTCTGGGCCACAGGTAGCTTATCTGTGAAGCGAGAACTCTGGGTGATCCCCAAGGTCACTTCTGGTGTAAAGTTCCATCCTTAAGTAGAGTGATGCAAACATATCTGAGGAACCAGGACAGACATGGTCTTCCTAGAAGGCCCTGACTAAACATTATGTCACAGCTGAACGAACCGTTGCAAATGTATGCACATTCATTCACATTTTATTTCAAAATATCTCCATACCCCATGCCGGGCAAGGTGGCTCGAGCCTGTAATCCCAGTACTTTGGGAGGCAGAGGTGAGAGGATTGTCTGAGCCCAGGGTTCGAGACCAGCCTGGGCAACTTGGCAAGACCTCGTCTCTACAAAAAATTAGCTGGGCATGGTGGTGTGCACCTGTAGTTCCAGCTACTTGGAAGGCTGAGGCAGAAGGATCGCCTGAATCCAGCAGGTCAAGTCTGCAGTGGCCGTGAGCGTGCCACTGCACTCTAGCTTGGGCGACAGTGAGACTCTGGCTCAAAACAAAAACAAAAAATATTTTCATATCCCAAAAAGATTCCTCCTGTTTGCATCAGCCCATAAGTGTTCTTCAGAAGGTGGCGCTGGGCACTAAAGCTGGATCTACTCCAGAGTTTTATGGGTAAGAAAACGTATTTATATGGCAAAGAACTGGAAGGAAATGAAGAAATGAAACTTCTTGGTTTAGATGAATGACGTAAGAGTGTGTCTTTTTTTTTTTTGCCAGATTTTTCTATGAACCTAAATGTCTTTTTTTTTTTAGATTAGAAAATACAGTTTATTTAGAAAGTAAATTTGAGAGAGAGAGAAAGAGGAGATTCACTTCCCCAAGGTAGGGGATGGGGCCAAAACTTAAGAAAGCATGGCCTGGCCCTAGCTCAAAGAACACATGGCCACACCATAGCTTAGCAAGGCAATGGCCCTGAATGTCTTTTAAAAAATTATTATTAGAGACAAGGGTTCGTTCTGTCACCCAGGCTGGAGTGCAGTGGCGCAACCAGAGTTCATTGCAGCCATGGTGGCACATATGCCTGTAGGTCAAGCAATCAGATCCTTCTGCCTCAGCCTCCTGAGTAGCTGGGACTACTCAGGTGCACGCCATGACACCTGGTCAAGTCTTATTCTTTTAAAAAAATGTTTCCTGGTTTGTTTGAGTCAGCGTGACTAACCATAATAGACGTGGTAGCCTTCGGGAGGGTCTCTGAAACTGGCTGGAATCTACAATGGGCAGATTTCTGCATGGAGCATGTTTAATAATTTGCTGCACAAACACGTTTTTGAGATGTAGAGGCCAGGGTTCGCCTAGGTCCTCTGTTTTAGGATAATATCTGCATACTCCAACACTCCACTCCCGCCAATCTCACTCTCCCTCGCTCCACTTGAAATTAGAGGCCTGGGGTTTGGGGTTTGCTACACCCCCTCCACCCCCGCTGTTACTTTGAGAGCTGAGGGTTGCTTCTGTTGTTTTGTTTTGGAGTCGGAGTCTCACTCTGTTGCCCAGGCTGGAGTGCCGTGGCACGCTCACAGCCATCACAGCCTCGACCTGCTGGGCTCAGGCGATCCTTCCACCTCAGCCTTCAAGTAGCTGGAACTACAGGCGTGTACCACCAGGCCTGGCTAATTTTTCTTGATTTGTTGTAGAGATGAGGTCTCGCCAAGTTGCCCAGGTTGTTCTCAAACCCCTGGACTCAGGCAATCCTCTCACCTCTGCCTCCCTAAGTGCTGGGATTACAGGCATGAGCCACCATGCCCAGCGGATCCGTAGTTCTCAGCTAGGAGAGATTTTGTACCGTCTTCCCCCTCCCACCCCAACCTCAACAAGGGATATTTATCAATGTCTAGAGACATTCTTGATTGACATAAAGGAGGCATCAAGTGGCCAGGAACGCTGTTCAACATCCCATAATGCACAAGTCAGCCCCCCACCGCAAAGAATTATCCAGTCTCCAGTGTCTGTAGTGCCAAGGTTGAGAAATCATACTTTCCAGGTAAGAGACACAACACAGGGTGGAGGCTTCCCCTGGGATAAGTTGTTGTTTACAAAGGGTACAGGGAATACGCAAGGGGCGGGTGCCAGTCCTGCAGTTTGGCCCCAGTGACTTCATTAACCCCTAGAAATCTGGAGTTTCTACCGATGAAGACTGACCTCGCCGGAATCTGCTCTACCTGTGGACACAGAGAGTTGGACTTTGTCCCGAAACTGTGCCTGTGACACACATTCTTACACTCACAGGACTTCTCCATGCCAATTGCCCTTTCTATGAAGCCTATTTCCCCAAGCTTCCTGCAAAACCAGTTTCTCAAGCTGGCCATCGTGAGAGAGGTGTTTGCACAGCTCTGATATTTCCAAATCTCCTCTTCCTTGATGACGTGAACTTGAAGGCACTAGAGGACATTCTTGACAAGGAGGCCAAGTACTAGATAAGAGGAAGCTGACCGAGGCCCAAGAAGAGAAGCCATGAAACAATCAAATCATGAGGAAGTACAACTAAGATTGGCAGAAACTCCACCCAGAGGGCGATGGTGGAGTAATGTTTTCATGAGTTTAGTTGGCTTAGAGCATTGAAAAGGGAAATATGAAGAAAAAAGCACTGGTCAGAGACACAGGAATCAGAGAGGACAAGGGTTCACAGACAGGATAAGGCAACATCTGTCTCTTCATAGTGGAGAATGGGAACTTGTTGGCGGACGTGGCTTGGCAAAAACATTTCTTACAGCATCTGGCTTCTTTTACTTTGATTTTATATTCACTGCACAACTCTGATCTCAATGTATTTTTTTCAAGGTCAAGTGTTTTCCTTTGACCGGCTAAAATGACGATTTGACTGCCTTTATTGCAAATTTATAAGTGAACGTTTTGGTTTTGTTGAGTCCTGCCCATGTAAAAAGGCCTATTCACCCTTGAGTAAGTCTGAATTGCGGGATCTGTAATGCTAGGGATTCAGGAAACAGAGCTGGAGGCCATGGGCAGCTTCCATGGCAACAAGAAGAGGGGCCGGGTGGCTTCTGGGAGAGCCAGAAACAAGGCATTAAAAATGGTTTTCAGCACGAGTGGGTCTTTGCAGATTTACACACCATAGTCCTCGTCCAACCGTTAGTGGGTGACGCACTGACAGAGAGAAGATACACGGTCTCTCCCTCTCTGATTTAGGGAGTTTTTGTCTTCTCACTAGTCGAGCCGGGGATATAATCTTATTAAGACAGAGGTTACCTGGTTAGGGAGGGGGAAACCCTTTTAGATCATAGGAGTGGGTCAAACAGATTAAATGAGATTCTCAAAAACAGAGTCTCTTGAGCCATTGCCAAGGTCAATGTGGTTAACAGGGTGGGGCCAGGCCTCTGGGCCACAGAAGTTACAGATACTCACTTTCTCAAGGTCCTGCCTCCTTAATTTCTGTGCCCTTGACACTTTCCTCACCTAAGTCCCCTCCCTTGTGGTTCTGGCCTTCTTCCAGCTGCTCCAACCACCCACTTCTGGAATTTTCTTCAGTCTTAAATCTGGGCCTGCTCATCTCTTCATTCCATCTCTCCACACCGGATCCCTTACTTGGCCTAATCACACCCAGACATGCCAGGAGGGTTCAGACAGATTCAAGGTAAAGCCTCCCCCACCTCCCCCCTGGGGAAATTGCCAGGCTTCCCCTTGATGGAATGTTCTATTTCTTCCTCCAGATCCCACGCCCTTTATCTGAGATCAACAAAACCAGAGACAGAGTTTGAGCTTGTTCTGCTAGAAAAATACCACCTGTGCTGTGCCAATATTAAGATGGATGGAAGCCCTGTCGAGGCCAAATTACAGTCTGGAGCCCATGTAGCAACCAGGAAAGGTGCTTATGGTAAAATGTTCATGTGAAACAAGATAGGAATGTGCGTGATGCAAAGATTACAGCCCGGTACCAGAATGCTTCACCAACACGATGCTCTCGGAAGAATTTAGGTCTCCAGTCTTAGGGCTGTTGAAGCAGAACATTTGGGGTTAGAGATCAGGAATCTGAACATTGTGTGAATTTTCTAGGTGGTTCTTCTGGACTCTACAGAATGAGATCTTTCATGTAAAAAACTGTGTGCTAAGGAATTCATACTGCAGCAAAAGATTGTTGTGCCAGTTTTGTTTTGTTTTGTTTTTTGAGTTGGCCAGGCTGGAGTGCAGTAGGACGCTCACGGCCGCCACAACTTCGACTTGCTGGGTTCAGGTGATCCTTCCGCCTCAGCCTTCCAAATTGCAGGAACTACAGGCAGGCACCGCCACGCCCCGCTAATTTTTTGATTTATTGTAGACATGAGGTCTCACCAAGTTGCCCAGGCGGGTCTCAAATCCTCTCACCTCGGCCTCCCAAAGTGCTGGGATTGTAGGCGTGAGCCACTGCACTGGGCTGTACCAGATTTAGTGGGATTACAATGGATCTTTCTTTTCTTTCCTTCTCTCTCTCTCCTTCCTTCCTTCTTTCCTTCTTTCCTTCCTTTCACCTATCTTTTAGAGGCAGGGATTTGTCTGGGTTGCCCAGGCTAGACTCAAATTCCTGGGCTCAGGGGAACCTCCTGCCTCAGCCTCCCAAAGAGCGGGGACTACAGGTGTGTGCCATTGTGCCCGGCTTGATGGATTTTTCTTACCTCACAATTTCCACTACCCCTATTTTACCTTTACAAATAAGAATAAAGGATTTCACTTTTACAGGTAAAAATAAGGTACATGGAAATATATAAACACAAATTTAAAATGTGTACATAAAAAGGAGGAAAAATAGCTAGGCTTGGTTGCTCAACCTGTAATCCCGCGCCTTTGGGAAGCTGAGGTGAGTGGATTGCCTGAGCCCGTG
>NW_007259943.1:15805-18305 GCF_000164805.1 Carlito syrichta | reverse complement strand
CCTGGTGTAAGTGTCTGGCTAGAGGCAGAACTGAGGCCTAGACCAGCCATTCTGACTCCAGGCCAGGTCTTGCCACTGTCCCACAGCTCTCCCCACCGATAAACATTTTCCACACTTGGTTGTTCTGAAGACCCTCCAAGAAACTCCCAGCACAATGCCTGGTGCATGAGTCAGGCGTTAATTATACTTAATCATTAACTAGAGACTAGAATTTATTCCAGCCCACATCTTTCCAGAGAGAAGCTCTCTCTCTATACATATATATACCCCTTCCCCCAAACCTTTTAAAGCAAAGCAAGGCAGTGTATTTGTCTTTCTTTTTCTTTTCTGAGTTGGGGGTCTCACTCTGTCCCCCAGGCTGGAGTGCAGAGGCATGAGCACAGCTTGCCACAGCCTCCAGCTCCTGAGCTCAGGGGATCCTCCCACCTCAGCCTCCCGAGTAGCCGGGACTACAGATGTGCCCCACCATACCCAGCTAATTTGGGGATTTTTTGTAGACATGGAATCTCGCTGTGTTGCTCAGGCTGGTCTTGAACTCCTGGCCTCAAGCAATCCTCCCTCCTCAGCCTTCCAAAGTACTGGAATTACAGGTACGAGTCACTACACACCAGTGTGTTTCTTTATCGATTACTGGATGCATAACATTCAAAATCAGGGCCCTCACCCCCAGTCCTGGCTCCTCTGGACCAACTTTGCTTAGCCAAGGCTGTAGCAGGCAGTCCTTCGGGCTCGTCACAATGTGGTCTGTTTGCTGGAGCAGAAGAGGATGGTGGCTTTCCCATCGGGGACATGGGGTCTTGGAAGCGGTGGGGAAGCCGTCTGGCTTGAGTCACATCCCCTCGGTCTTCTTGAAGGTTGTGCTCCAGGAAATCTTTGTCTATTGTCTTTGGGTATCTCTGAACGACTTCCTGGTGCAGTTGTGAAATCCAAGGCGGTGGTCTCAGGGAGCCAGCTGCAGGCTGTGCATTCTCAGGGTGACTGGACCCCAAGGATGTCAGCAAAGCCTTCCTTCAAGTCACCGCCCACTTCTCCTGTGCATATTGGAATCACCTGGAGGCTTGCTCGAGTGCAGATGCAGGGCCCGTCTCCAGAGCTTTTGATTGGGGATAGCTGTGGCAGGACCTGAACAGGTGCATGTCTAGCGAGTTCTCAGGTGCTGCTGATACTGCTGGTCTGGGGACCTCACTCCGAAACCACTGGGCTAGAGAGACTGTCATCATTATCACCTGGGCCTCAGGAGGTAGCCTCTGGGGGAGTCTAACAATGACCTTGATCTGGCAGATGAACTACTTCACAGGGTCACATTGGAGAATGGAGGGCCGTGTTGTGTGCAGGAAGCAGGAACTTTGGCAAGTCCAGGACCAGGAATCTAGGAACTCTTACCTGGGGACTCTTTTTTTGTTTTTTTTCTGAGTCACCCAGGCTGGAGTGCAGTGGCACGCTCACGGCCACCACGGCCTCGGCTTGCTGGGTTCAGTCGATCCTTTCTTCTCAGCCTTCCGAGTAGCTGGAACCTCAGGCTCATGCCACCACACCCGGCTAATTTTTTGATTTACTGTAGAGACAAGGTCTCGCCAAGTTGCTCAGCCTGGTCTCGAACCCCTGGACTCAGGCAATCCTCTCGACTCTGCCTCCCAAAGTGCTGGGATTACTCCTAGGGACTCTTAAAGGGACAGTCTACAGTTAGGCAGCCTTGCACGCTGACACTGAGTATCAAAGTCCAGGGACAAGTCTCAGACGCCAAGAAAGTCTTAACAATGACAACAGACAAGGTCTAGAGACAGTCCAATTTGGGGTGGTGATGCTGATGAGTGGGATACCATCACAGTGGGTCTTCGGGCAGCAGGATTGAATATTCTGGATGTTTGACCCTTCTGGGTGCAAAGGCAGCGCAAAGGGGGTCAGGGTCCTGAACTCGCGGGAGACTAGCTAGAGCCAAGGAAGAGTAGAATGCTACGGATGCATCTGCTCTTGACAGGGGCTGAGGCGGGGGGCTCAGAGTCTTAGGAAGCAACCCTGGTAAAGCCATGTGAAAGTATCAGTGCGATGAACATACAGCTTTTTGAAAAAATATTATTGTGACAGGGTCTTGCTCAATCAACTAGGCTGGAGTATAGTGGCATGATCGTAGCTCACTGCAGCCTCGGACCCCTGAGTTCAAGTGATCCATCGACTTCAGCCTCCCGAGGTGCTGGAACCACAGGCATGCACCACCATGCCCAGCTAAGTAGAGTCAAGGTCTTGCTCTGTATGCCTAGGCTGGACTTGAACTCCCGGTTCGAAGCAATTCTCGCCTCAGTCTCCCAAAGCACGGGGATTACAGACACGAGCCACCGCGCCTGGCCTGACAAATGCTTTTTGCCACAGGAAACCTAAAAATAAGCTTTTTGCACGATACCTACTGAGGTCAGAAATTGATCTTGAAAAATAGTTTTGGAGCCGGGCTCAGTGGCTCAGCCTGTAATCCCGTGCCTTTGGGAGGCTGAGGTGAGTGGATTGC
>NW_007259943.1:15417-15785 GCF_000164805.1 Carlito syrichta | reverse complement strand
CAAAAAAAAAAAAAAAAAAAAAGGAAAAGAAAAAGAAAAATAGTTTTGGTAAAAAATGTCCAGGGTCGATGGCTTTTGCACTCTGTAGGCAACGAACTCCCAGGCTTTGCTCTGTGGCCACCACCTTGAATCTGCTGGATCTGTCCCAAGCCCAGAAGTGTCACCTTCATTCAATTTTGGAATCACACCGTCTTCTCCTGCAATGTGATTAAGAGCAAGCAAGATAGCAGAGTCGAGGTCGGGCATGGTGAGCAGCACCCTGAGTTTTATGAGTGCTTCCATTAATCACTTGGGCTCACATTGACATTTCTAGACCAAACGAGCGCACGTTGCTTTAAATGAGAAAAGAATTTGACTAGCCTAGGAGT
>NW_007259943.1:14620-15397 GCF_000164805.1 Carlito syrichta | reverse complement strand
GGTGGGGGGTGGAGAGAACTCCGCAGACTGACTCATCATAATCAAAAAGGTTTTCAACCCACTGCTCAACTGGTACATTGTTTTTATCGAAGCATCTGCCTGTCATTAGGCTGGTGTGTGTGCTCTGAAATTCACCGGTATCCAGGTCAAAGGAGACTCATTTCTTTCACTCAGAGCCTGGGATGAAAAGAACACCAGGATCTGAACACTGTGCGGTTTCTGCTGGCAGGCATGTTTTAATTCTGTCTTTTGTATGTTTTCTTCTTAATGGAGTTTTAATTGCACTGAAAATGGGACCGGCTAAAATAAGGTTCAGTGATAGATAGGAAGTAAGATGAGTCAGCATGCAAATGGCACAGGAAGTCGAAAAATGCCAACAAGAGGGCTGGCAGTGAAGTCTGGAAGGGGCTGGGAAGGTGACCCAGGACTGGTAATGGCTTCCCGCATGTCGTGGTTACACTGAAGGGGGCTTGGACCGCAGTGGGAGAGACGGGGATGTTTGCTAATGTTCAGCACCTGTCCTCTGGGGGCTCTTTGAAAGCATCTTTCCTTACTCCAAAAAGATCCACGACGTGCAATTCAGTGTGTTCATCCAGTCCAGTATTCACGCAGGTGTCATTTTGAGAACTTTCTCCCACCAAGCCCACACGACTGCCTTCGCAATCCAAGGGAAGAAATTGATCTTGAAAAATAGTTTTGGTAAAAAATGTCCAAGGGTAGCCGGGTTCGGTGGCTCAGCCTGTAATCCCGTGCCTTGGGAGGCTGAGGTGAGTGGAT
>NW_007259943.1:11564-14600 GCF_000164805.1 Carlito syrichta | reverse complement strand
GAGGCCACGCTAAAAGCCAGCAAATGCTGCCACACCTCTGCCTGATTGGGGTGGGCGGGAGGGGCGGGGGGTGGGACAGGACCAAGGCATCTGGGTGGGCATTTTTAACCTCGGAGGCCACCCATCTTCCGGTCGGCCACCTGCATTTTCTTACTGTTGGTGTTTCCTGCCCAAACCCCCTTGGGGTGTGGGGAGTGCCACCCACTTCCTGGCCCCCAGGACGACCCCGCTACCCCCGGAACCTCCCACTCCCCACAGGTCTTTAGCATTCTATCGTCCCGTTGACCCCCTCCTCGACCCCAGCTCATCAGCATCAGTCGCTGTCTCTTTTCTGTGGTTTCTGTACAAGTTGCCATAAAACTTTGGAATTCTGCCTGAAAAACAGTATTCCCGTGGGAAGTTGGGATTCGGGAGTGGGCTAGTAAGTCTCTCCGATTTGGGCAACTGTGCAATAAACCAGGTAACCTGGGTTTTTCAGGCCCTCGGTCCTCTGCGGGACACACACCCACCAGCCGCACGAAGGGGACATGGGAGGCGCTTCCCCTACCAACGCCCCCACTTCTAAGTACTGGGCTTGCACAGCCACGCCTCCATTCGTCAGTCTCGGCTTCCACTAGCCACGGCCCTATTCTTCGGTCCTGGGTTTCCGCTAGCCACGCCCCCCTTCCGCAGACTTGGGCTCACACTAGCCACGCCCTCGTTGTTCTGGGTGTCTCCTAGCCACGCCTCCGTCCGTCAGTCGCAAGATTCCACCAGCGACACCTCCGTTCACCAGTCAGAGGCTTCCGCCGGCCACGCCCCCATCCGTCACAAGCGCCCGCTAGCCACGCCCCATTAGTCCGCCCTGGGCTTCCACTAGCCACACCTCCATTCATCAGTCATAAACATCCCCTGGCCACGCCCCCATTCGTCAGTCATAAGCAACAATCCACGCCTCCGTCAGTCCTGAACTTCCACTAGCCACGCCCCCATTGGTCAATCGTAGCTTCCATTGGCCACGCCCCATCTGTCAGTCATAAGCGTCTGCTGGCCACGCCCCCATCCGTCAGTCACAAGCTTCCGCGGGCCCCGCCTCCACTTATCAGTCCTGGGCTCCCACTAGCCACGCCCCCATTCGGCGGCCACAGTTTCCATTAGCCGCGCCTCCGCGAGGCCGTCATAAGCTACGAGTCCCGCCCCCGTCCGTCAGTCACAAGCTCCCGCTAGCCACGCCTCCATTCGCCCGTCGCAGGTTCCTCTTCGCCGCATCCCAGGAACACAGAAGAGAAGGCCCCTCACTTGCCTGAGCCAGAGAGCGGGGATCGATGGGATTTCCTAGATAAAGCAGATCCCTCTGTCAGGTTCAGAAATGGGGGGGCGTGGTTCCAGATGAAGGGCAGCCCCTAGGACGGTGCGCGGACCGGTTAGATGGGGGCGTCGTCAGAGTCTTGCCCGTGGCCAGCATGAGTGGCGCATGGGGTGCACGGGGCCGGAGAGTGACGAGAACTTCAGAGGACCAAGTATTATTATTTTGTTTATTTATTTTTGAATTGGAGTCTCACTCTGTCGCCCAGGCTGGAGGGCAGGGGCACCCTCCCGGCCACCGCAGCCTCGAGCTGCTGGGCTCCGGCGATCCTTCCGCCTCAGCCTTCCCAGAAGCCGAGCTACAGGCGCGCGCTACCGTGGCCAGCTAATTTATGGTTTATTGTAGAGACGAGATCTCCCAAGTTGCCCAGGTGGGTCTCGAACTCGTGGGCTCGGGGAATCCACTCGCCTCGGCCTCCCAAAGTGCTGGGATTACAGGCTGCAGAGGACCCATTTTTGTTTTCTTTTGTTTTGTTTGAGTCGGAGTCTCACTCTGCCGCCCAGACTGGAGTGCAGCGGCCGCTCCCGGCCACGGCAGCCTCGACCTGCTGGGCTCCGGTGATCCTTCCGCCTCAGCCTTCCAAGGAGCTGGAACCACAGGCTTGTGCCACCATGGATCTACCTTGGCAGGAGGGGAGGACATTGCCCCTACCCGTCCTTGACCCTCAAAGGAGTCTTCTCTTTTCCTGGACAAGAGAAGCTGTTCTTACCTTGGTGGAAATAAACAAAGACTACCAAAGGAAAACAAGCAGAGGTTATTCATTCAGAGCTTGCTAGAGTGAGGGAATCAGCCACCATCACTCATGTTTGGCAGAGGCTCAAAGGCGGGCAGGGGAGTGGGGGAGCTTGACAGGGGACAAAAGGGATGGCTTCAGGTGTGCCCTATTGAGAGGCAGTTTGCCTGGGGAAGCCGGTGGAGGCTAACTAGATGCAGGGCAGCCTCGGTGACTGGTTGAAGGGCATATTTAGCTTCCTTTTTTTTTGAGCTGGAGTCTCACAGTCACCAAGGCTGAGTGCAGTAGCACACTCACAGCCACTGCAGCGTTGACCTGCTAGGCTCAGGCGATCCTTCCACCTCAGCCATCCACAGGCATGCACCACCATGTCCGGCTAATGTTTTGTTTATTGTAGAGATGAGGTCTTGCCGAGTTGCCCAGGCTGGTCTTGAACCCCTGGACTCAGGTAATCCTCTTGCCTTCGCCTCCCAAAGTGCTGAGATTACAGGCGTGAGCCACTGCAGCCGGGCCATATTTGACTTTGTCTAGTAGGTCTCAAGTTGGAAATGGGAACAAAAATTAGGGAAGTCCTGGCCATTTTAGATCCATTATTGGAGAAGTTATTGCTTAGCTTCCTAGGCTGGATTTTAGAGATAGTGACCTAACTTTCTACAAGTCTGATTTCTGAGTTGGTTGCTGCAGATTGTGGGCCAGAGATTTTTATTTTTTTATTTTTATATTTTATTTATTTATTTATTTTTTGAGTTGGAGTCTCACTCTGTTGCCCAGACTGGAGTGCAGTGGCCGCTCCCGGCCACCACAGCCTCGGCCTGCTGGGCTCCGGTCAGCCTTCCACCTCAGCCTTCCAAGGAGCTGGAATTATAGGCATACTCTACCATGCCCGGCTGATTTTTTGATTTATTGTAGAGATGAGGTCTCGCTGCCCAGGCGGGTCTCGAACCCATGGGCTCAGGCA
>NW_007259943.1:11090-11544 GCF_000164805.1 Carlito syrichta | reverse complement strand
AAAAAAAAAAAAAAAAAAAATGTCCAAGGCTGATGGCTTTTGCACCCTGTTAGACAATGAAATCCCACGCTTTGCTCTGTGGCCACTCAGGGCTCATCCATTGTCGGCCTCACTTTCCTGGTGAGCTCACACCTAAACATCCAGGTACCTGGTGGTTTCAGCCACGTGGATGCTTGTTGGATTTGCTATGTCCTTCCCAGCCCCTTAATTCTGTAAGGCTTACAAGATTTTTTGTGAACAGTAACAAAAACAAACAAATAACTGCAGAACAATACTAGAGTTAGCAAGGACATAATCTAATCTCTGATAGGTACAGATATTTATTTGGGGACCTGGTCCTGTATGGTGGCTTTTATTTATTTTTTATTTTTTATTTTTTTTGCATTGGAGTCTCACTCTGCCACCCAGACTGGAGTGCAGCGGCCGCTCCCGGCCACCGCAGCCTTGACCTGCT
>NW_007259943.1:2912-11070 GCF_000164805.1 Carlito syrichta | reverse complement strand
CTCGGGCTTGGGGGGGCGGGGCGCGGGGAGGGGCCGCCGGCTCACCCGGAGTGAGGGTGGCGTGGGGAGACTGAGTCAGAGCTCGGGGACCCCTCTCTGGCGAGTGCTGGGGCCCAGGCCGTGAGGACGCTGCCCCGGCGCTGGCAGGGATGGGCGGCCCGTGCCGGGCCCCACGGTGGGCTCCCCGGGCACAGTCTCCTAAATCCCCCAGCTCCACCCCTCGCCCCGTTGACCGGACAGGACGCCGAGGCTCAGAGTGGGAAGCCACTCTTCCCGAAGTCTCCCAGCCAGACAGGGCGGGGATGGGCCAGGAGAGGTCTCAGGCTCCGAGGGGACACGGTGGGAGCCTGGGGCTTGAAGCCGAGGAGCACCGCTCACGTCCCTCCTCCTGGCCCGGAGGTCACGGTCCTCCCGGGGCCGGATCCGTCGTGGCCTAGGGACCAACCGTCCCCCACCTCAGGCCCCTCATCCAGAAAATGGGGACAGTGGTGGCGCGAATGGCACCTCCTCCACAGGGGCGTTGAGTGAATGTATATGAGAATAATGCCTGGCACGTAGTAAGAGCTCAATAAACGGACATCGTGACTCTTCCTAGATACTCTGACTGTCTCCTGGGCACCAACAGCCTCAAAGAAAGACCACAGACTCCCCATGGGCGCGTCCCCGGCAATCATGTGCTGTGTCTCCCAGGAAAGAGAAAGCAGGACCCCAGTCACAGCCAAGTGCCTGCTTTGTCCCTGGCACGATACTGGGGACTCTGTGGTGACCAAGATGCCCCAGGGTCTAGCCCTCACCGGGCTCACAGTGCAATGGGGGACAGATGGGACTTGCGAGGGGAAGGGTGCTGTGGAGGGACAGAGCAGGACGCGGGGTGGCACTGCCTGGGTGACTGAGGAGGGTTAAAGTGGGGATGTTAACAAGGGCGGATTCGGGACCAGGATTTGTTTGAGTCAGGGTCTCATTCTGTTGCCCAGGCTCGAGTCCAGTGGCATGCTCATGGCTCACTGGAGCCTTGACCTCCTGGGCTCGGGCGATCCTTCTGCCTCAGCCCCATGAGTAGCCAGGACTACAGGTGCGCACCACCATGCCCGGCTAATTTTGTAATTTTTTGGGTAAAGACGAGGTCTTGCTGGGTTGCCCGGGCTGGTCTCGAATTCCTGAGCTCAAGCAATCCTCGTGCTTCGGCCTCCCAAAGTTCTGGGGTTACAGGCAGGAGCCACCGTGCCTGACCAGGACCAGGATATTAACAAGAACGGCTCAGGGTGTGGGGACAAGAAACAGAGAGGTGCATCGCTTGGGGCTGGCAGAGGGAGGAAAGAGGAGAGGAGGAAGGGACTTCCCGGACCTCAGAGGGCAGCTGGGGCCAGGCTCGGTGGCTCAGTCTGTCATCCCAGCACTTTGGGAGGCCGGGGCGAGTGGATTGCTTGAGCCCGCGGGTTCGAGACCAGTCGAAGCAACTTGGCGTGACCTCATCTCTACAATAAAATAAAAAATAGCCGGGCAGGGTAGTGCGCGTCTATAGTTCTGGGCGACTCAAGAGGCTGAGGTGGAGGGATCGCTGGAGCCCAGAAGGTCGATGCTGGGGTGGCCGTGAGCATGCATGCCACTGCACTCTAGTCTGGGCAAAGGAGTGAGACTCCAACTCAAAAAAACAAAAATAAAAGAGGGCAGCTGGGTGGAGACAGCTGTGGCAGGCTGAATATGGTCCCCAGGCTGTCAGAACCTGTGGATGTTACTTATAGGGCCAGAACAAAAGGGGCTTTGCAGATGGGATTAGGTTAAGGATTGGGGGAACGGAAGGGGGTTCTGGATGATGGGGCAGGGCCTGATGGGATCCCAGGGGTCCTTCTGAGGGAGGAGGGAGAGCCGGGACCCCAAAAGACTAGGCCCCCAGAGGCTGGAAGGATGTGAGAAGGAATGCAGGTGTCTTCTAGAAGCTGGGAAAGACAAGGGAAAGGAACCCCCAAAACCTCCAGGAGAAATGCAGCCCAGCTCACCCCTGATTTTAACCCCTGGCCTCCAGAGCTATAAGGGAAAAAAATGCATGTTGTTCTAAGCCGCTAAGTTTGTGAGAAAATGGTTGTAGCAGTCATAGGACATAAATACAGACAGTGAAGAAGTCCCACCTCGGATCGCCATGACTCAGTTTCTCATCTGTAACATGAGCATAGAGTAAACATTTCTCTGACTTCTGGCTTTCTTGTACATACCCTCACTGTGGCCGGGCGCAGTGGCTTATGCCTGTAACCCCAGTATTTGTGGAGGCTGAACTGGGAGGATCACTTGAGTCCAGGAGTTCAAGACCAGCCTGGGCAACATAACAAGACTTCATCTCTACAAAAAAAATTTTTTTTTTTAATGAGCTGGGTGTGGTGGTATGTTCCCAGTTACTCAGGAGGCTGAGATGGGAGGATCACCTGAGTTCAGGAGGTTGAGGCTGTGGTGAGCCGTGATTATGCCACTGCACTCCAGCCTGGGCAACAGAGTGAGACCCCGACACAAAATAAATAAACAAAATAAAAAGCAAATGCCCTCACGGTGTTTGGGGAAATCTTCAGCTTTGACAGCTCCAGGTGCTCCAGAGAGAACCCACACAACCCACTCCCCAGCCTCCAATGCACGGACACAGGCAGGTGATTTAGACTCACCCGCGGGGGCGTTGAACCCAGAAGGAGCGTTTTGCGGAAGAGGCTCTGTGTAGGTGTCCGTCTGGCTGGCGAGGACAGACAGAGGCACCGTGGGACGGTGGGAGGGAGCGCTGGTGACGAGAAGGGACCCTGGCACAGACCATCGCCATTAACGTCCTCGCCACCACCAGCATCACCAAGGCCACCATCACCACCATCAACATTGTCACCCCCACCATCACCACCACCACCAAAATCGCTTATCGTCCTCATCGTCGCGTCACCATCACCGCCATCAACATCACCATCCTCACCAACATGATCGTCATGGCACCGTCTCAGGCTCATCGCCATCCCCGTTTTCATTAGTTAAGTGAATGCCAGCTGCGGTAGGAGATAAACTCCAGATCCTCAATGGCTTCACGTAGTTCCATTTTGGACTCATCCTAGTCAGGCAGCTTCCCACGTGACCCTCCCTCTGCTTGGTCCCTGGAATCGTCTCCACTTGGCTGGCAAATGGGCAAACATGGGGAGAAGGCACCCCCCTTCTCAGCCCCAGCAGCTTGAGGGAGCACATCACTGGGCGCGGGTGACACGGACCAGAACGAATCACATGGGCTCAAGGGTCTGGGGATGTCATTTCCCGCAGTCCCCTCCCAGAGACACTCTACCACGCAAGTGGGGCATGAATGTCTCTGCCCCTTAGTAGAAGGACAAGATGACCCAGGAGAAAGTGGGGCTTGGGTCTTTTTTCTCCCCAATCCAGTGCCTTCTGCTCCCTCAGGTCTCAGAAATATCCCCCGTATGTCCATCAGTAACTGCTCCTCCTCCTTCTTTTTCTTATTTTTTGTAGAGTTAGAGGTCTCACTATGTTGCCCAGGCTGGTCTCAAACTCCTGGGCTCAAGCGATCCTCCCCCCTCAGCCTCCCCAAGTGCTGGGATGACAGGGTGAAGCACCATGCCTCACCCATCAACTGCTTCTGCCAACCCAGTCCTGGGCCTCTAACCCTCCCCAAACGCTGAAACTCACAAGCCCTCAGCCTCCCACATCCAAACGGTCCCCTGGGTCCCTGGCCTGTTTTCTCCAAAAAAATCTCCAACCTAAGACTCCTCACCGACCTCCCCGAACTTCCTGCCCCTCTCGCCATCCCCCTGCTCCTTACTGCTCCTAAGATCCTTCCCTTGTCTGGTTGTTAATTGCCACCTAACGAACCAGCCCGAAACTCGGTGTCTTAAAAAATCAATATATTATTATCACTCTCTCACAGCTGTGGGCCTGTGGACTAGGTGGACTGACTTGGGTAGCCTTTGTTGGGGAATCTCTCACATGCTGGCCGCCAGGTGTCAGTGGAGGCCACCGGAGGCTCAGCTGGGCCAGATGTGTGAAACACCTCATGCTGTGGCTGACAGCTGGTGGTGGCTGCTGGCTGAGTGGGGCCGTGGAGGGAGCCAGGTTCCATCTCTCTCTCTCTCTCTGCATCATGTCTCTATGCTGTTGTTTCTACTTGTGTGCCTCCAAGGGTCTCCATGTCTCCTGTTGACCCTGTCTCCTCTGCACCATCCATTTCACTAATTCTACCTCTACCTCTTTCTTTCTGCTTTGCTTTCTCTATCTATGTCTTTGGTCTCTCTCTTTATTCTGTCTGTGTGTGTGTATATCTGTTCTTTTTTTTTTTGAGTCAGAGTCTCACTCTGTCTCAGGCAGGAGTGCCATGACACAATCACAGCTCACCACAACCTCCTGGACTCAGGCAATCCTCTCACCTCAGCCTCCTGAGGAGCTGGAACCACAGGAGCACACCACCAAGCCTGGCTCATGTTTTAAGTTTTTTTGTAGGGATAGGGTCTCGCCATGTTGTCCAGGCTGGCCTTGAACTCCTGAGCTCTAGCAATCCTCCTGCCTCTGCCTCCCAAAGTACCGAGATTAAGGGCGTGAGCCACCACACCCAATCAAAACCCTGTTTCTTTTTTTTAAAAAAAGTGAAGGATCTTAAGGAGAAGAGATTATCCTGGATTATCTAGGTTGGCCTCAAATGCCATCCCAGGTGTCCTTGTATGAGGGAAGCAGAGGGAGACTTGACTCCACACACGTGATGGCAGGGCAGGGAAGAGTTTGAAGATGCTGCCATGAAGGCTGATGTGGAGCCACATGGCCACCAGCCAAAGAAGGCTGGCCCCACCAAAAGGTGCAAGAGGAAGCGAGACTCCTTCCTAGGGCCTCATGGGGAGTGCAGCCCTGCTGACAGCGTGACTTTTTTATTTTTGTTTTTTTGTTTGTTTTGTTTTGTTTTTGAGTTGGAGTCACTCTGTCGCCCAGACTGGAGTGCAGTGGCCGCTCCCAGCCACCGCAGCCTCGACCTGCTGGGCTCCGGCGATCCTTCTGCCTCAGCCTTCCGAGTAGCCGGAATTACAGGCACGTGCTACCACGCCTGACTGACTTTTGATTTATTGTAGAGATGAGGTCTCGCTGCCCAGGCGGGTCTCGAACCTGCGGGCTCAGGCAATCCATTCACCTCAGCCCCCTAAGGCGTGGGATTACAGGCTGAGCCACCAAGCCCGGCTTATTTTTTTATTTTTGAGTTGGAGTTTCACTCTGTCACTCAGACTGGAGTGCAGTGGATGTTCCTGGCCACTGCAGCCTCAACCTGCTGGGCTCCGACGATCCTTCTGCCTCAGCCGTCCGCGTAGCTGGAACTACAGGTGCGCACTACCACGCCTGGCTAATTTTTGATTTATTGTAGAGGTGAGGTCTCGCCAAGTTGCCCAGGCGGGTCTCGAACCCGCGGGCTCAGGCAGTCTACTCACCTTGGCCTCCCAAAGCGCTGGGATTACAGAGCCACTGAGCCTGGCCGACAGCATGATTTCAGCAAGTGAGACGAGTTTGGACTTTTGGCCTCCAGAACTGCGAGATAATACGTTTGTGTTTAGTTGTAACATGAAGTTTGTGCTCATTTGTTCCAGCAGCAGCAGGAAACTAATATGGCATCTCTGGAGACGATTCCCCACTGCCTCGTGGGTTTGTTTCTGTATCTCTACATCCTGAACGATCACAGTTCCCTGCAGCCTCGACCTCCTGGACTCAGGCGATCCTCCCACCTGAGCCTCCCGAGTAGCTGGGACCATAGGCAGGCGCCACCACACCTGGCTTATTTTTTTGATTTTTTTGTAGAGACCAAGTCTTGCTATGCTACTCAGGCTGATCTCAAACTCCTGGGCTCAAGCAGTCCTCCTGCCTCAGGCTCCTAAAGTGCCGGAATGACAGGCGTGAGCCACCGTGCCTGGCCAATCTCACTTTTTTTTTAAATTGGAGTCTCACTCTGTCCAGGTTGGAATGCAGTGGTATGCTCCTGGCCACCGCAGCCTTGACCTGCTGGGCTCAGGCGATACTTCTGCCTCAGCCTCCTGAGTAGCCAGGACTACAGGTACGCACCACCATGCCCGGCTAATTTTGTACCTTTTTTTGGTAAAGACGAGGTCTCGCCATGTTGCTCAAGTTGATCTCAAACCCCTGAGCTCAGGTAATCCTCCCAAAGTTTTGGGATGACAGGTGTGATCATCACAGGAGGTCTGCCTTCTTCCCTCGTGTCCTCTCTCTCTGCCTGTCCACCTGCCCATCAGGCCCCTGCTGGCCACACTCTGAGGCCACCAAAGCCAGCCCGAGGCCAGGAGGTTGGGGTCTCCACCGCCCTGGGCAGAGACTATGTAGAGCTTCACTCAAGCTGTCCCACTTGAGGTGAGGATGTCGGGCATCTATACTCCAACTCCCCTCTCATGGTGGTGAGGCCCCTCCCGGGCTGTGGCTCCCAGCCTGGACCAGAGAGTGCATTCCGTGGAGGGTTGCAGGTGCTGGGGTATGAGTGGGGCAGCAGCAGCCTCTGCTATGGTTACCTCCCAGAACGGAAGGCTCACTACCTCCCTCTTCCAGTAAGGAGACGTGTGGGCCCAGCAGGGGCAGGTCTCCCTCTCTCCTGGCCTTATCCCTCCAGGTCCCTTCCTGGCACAGTGTCTGGTCCCTCCAGGAAGCCCTCTCCCTGAGGATTGAAGTCAGACTCTGGGGGGACTTCCAGGCACACAAGACTGAGGAAGAGAAGGATGGGCTCCCCGGGCCTGAGAAGAACCCGGGCCTCTAGGCCTCCCAAGGTACCTATACCCCCTCCCTCTCCCCCAGGTGCCTCCTGGCTCCCACCCCTCGCTGCCTGCAGATGGAGAGAAGGAACCGTCAAGGACGATGGTCTGAAAGGGGCAGTTGAGGCAGCAGAGGGGCGAGCTCAGGGCTGGGGGGGGCATGAAAAGGAGCGGGGGAGGGAGGGAGGCCACAAAACAAAACATGAGGGCCGGGGTGGCAGAGACAGAGATAAAGACAAGACACGGAGAAGGAGACACAGAGAGAGGGACCCAGAACTTTAGACACCACTTTCAGGAGATGATGGAGGGGGTGAGGGGAAGGGGAGGGAGACAGGGAGAGACAGAGAAAGGAGAGAGGGGGAAGAGACAGATATGGGGGGGAGACAGAGAGAGAGAGAGAGAAACAGAGAGCACGCATGCATGAGCGCCAGAGGGAGGCTGACGCCTGGGCAGGTACTCAGAGAAGCAGAGATTAAAAGGCATGGCTGGACAGAGACCACAGCCCACATGGAGAGATGGAGAGACAGAGAGACAGGGATAGAGAGAGAGAAGGTAGCAAGGACAGAGAGAGAGAGACAGGGAGATGGAGAGACGGAGATGGGGTTAAGACAGCACAGAGGGATGGGGAGACAGAGACAGGAAGTTAAGACAACACAGAGAGCTGGAGAGACAGAGGTAGAGAGACAGACAAAGACGGAGAGAGGAAGACAGAGAGAGATGGAGAGACAGAGTTGGAGAGATAGAGGCAGAGACAGGCAGGAAGAAAGAGAGATGGACAGACAGGGGCAGAGAGACAGAGAGAGACAGAGACAGAGGTGGAGAGACAGAGACCAAGACAGGGAGATAGGAAGACAGAAAGATGGAGAGACAGGGAGGCAAAGACAGAGAAACAGGAAGACAGAGAGACATCTTGAGATGAGAAGCAGAGAGACAGTCAGACACAGAAAGAGACTCAGTGGGAGAGAAATGGAGTGCGAGGGAGGAGGAGGAGGAGGAGAAGCGGGGGAGGAGCAGGAGGAGCCGGACCCAGGGGTGAGACGGGGAGAGGGACTGGCCTCGGAAGGCGATTCAGACAAAAAAGGCAGACGGGCAGGAACGCGGCCGGGAGACGGTGGGAGGCGGAGCCGGGGTGGGCGAGTCGCGACCCCCGCCCCTCCCCCTCCCGGGTCAGGCCCAGGTCCTCCCGGCCTCTGCCGAGCCGTGGCTAATGGTATGCTTGCTTGGTGGGGCGGGAGGGAAGGGGCGGCCGGCGTTTGTCAGGGCGGGTGACAAACGAGCGCGGAGTCGCCGCCGGTGATGGATGGCTGGCTGGCCGGCGGCACAGGGGCGGGCGCGGGGGCGGGGGCTCCCCCAAGATAAATGTTTCCTTCTGGAGCCCGGCCAGGCGGGCACAGGGACGGATTCAG
>NW_007259943.1:1884-2785 GCF_000164805.1 Carlito syrichta | reverse complement strand
AGAGTAAAACAGAGGCCCTCGGAGCAAGAGACTGAGAAACACAGAGATGGAGAGAGACAGAGACAGAGAAACAAGGGCAGAGACAGAGACAGAGAAACAAAGGCAGAGACAGAGACAGAAACAAAGGCAGAGACAGAGACAGAGAAACAGAGGCAGAGACAGAGACAGAGAAACAGAGGCAGAGACAGAGAAACAGAGGCAGCCAGAGACAGAGAAACAGAGACAGAGACAGAGAAACAGAGGCAGAGACAGAGACAGAAACAAAGGCAGAGACAGAGACAGAGAAACAGGCAGAGACAGAGACAGAGAAACAGAGGCAGAGACAGAGAAACAGAGGCAGCCAGAGACAGAGAAACAGAGACAGAGACAGAGAAACAGGCAGAGACAGAGACAGAAACAGAGGCAGAGACAGAGACAGAGAAACAGAGGCAGAGGCACAGAGACAGAGCTAGGAAGAGGGAGAGACCCACGAGACTGACCCCCCCAGGCAGAAACAGAGACACAGAGGGCCTGTCTTTTGGGGTCTTTTGGGATAGAGGCCTTCCTCCTCTATCCCCACCCCCAGCAGAGATACAATCCTCAGAGAGTCTGGGAGTGAAGAAGGAGGGACAGACACCGCCCCCCCAAGGGGAAGGGGGAAACTGAGGCAGGGGGTAGAGAACCAAGAGGGAAGACAAGAGGAGCCCTGGGCGGGTCCCTGCCCTCCTGGCCTGTTCCCACAGCCTGGGTCCTCTGGGGACCCCAGGGTCACGGCTGCCTGGTGGGCACAGCCCCAGGGCTCCAAGCTCAGGCAGGCGGACTTTGAGGAGCCAGCAGGGCCGGCCAGCGCCGAGTCTGTGCTGGGGAGACCCGGGAGACCCCCAGATCCGCTCTCGGAGGGCTCTGCAGGGTGGGCGTGGCT
>NW_007259943.1:0-1298 GCF_000164805.1 Carlito syrichta | reverse complement strand
CCGCCCCCCGGTCGCGGGGTCCCCACGCTGAACCTGGGCGGAGGGCGGGGTGGGGGCGGGGCAGCGGAAGAGCTTTGTGTCTTTAATTAAAAAGTGATTTAAATCAATTTTCTGCTCCAAAACCCCCCTCTGGGGGGCGGGTCCCGCGGCCGCCAGGGGAGGGCTCTGCGCGGCCCTCCCCGGCCCGGCCTTAAAGGGCCAGGCGCCGCGGGACAGTCGTGGGGGTGCGCCGGCCGGGAGCCCAGACCCCGAGGTCCTCACACCTGTGGTGTAATCGTCTCCCCGTCGTCCACCCGCTCCCAGCCCATGCCCACCCTGCGCATGGGGAGACGAGGCCCAGAGAGCGAGGGGCCCCTCTGAGGGGGGTCCAGACCCCGGTTCCCAGGGGCCCCTGGAGATGGCCAGAGAGGAGGGTCAGCGGCGTGTCCGTGGGGTCAGAGGACAAACAGACGGGGAGAGAGAGACACACGCAGAGAGGGCAGGACAGAGAAGAGAGACAGAGACAGGAGGGGGAGACTAAGCGCTGGCAGGAGCTGGGGCCTGTGGGAGGGGGTCGCGGGGCCTGAGGGGCACCGGGGCCTCGGCCTCTTCCTCTCCTCCCTCCGCAGCCTTCCGACTCACCCTCTGCCATCGGGAAGTGCTGCTGCCGCCCTAACTCCAGTCCCTCGTGCTGCAGCCGGCTCAGCTCACCCTGGCTCAGCCCCTGTCCCCAGCCTTGGTGGCTGCAGCAGAGTTAGCGCTTCTTGTGGGAGGCATAAAACACGGCCTTAGAGAGCCGCCTTCAGCCCGCTCTCGGCTGTCCCCATCTCTGTCTCTGGGCGTCTGTCCTCTCTCTGAGTCTGTGTCCCCGTCTCTCCCTGGTCTCTGTTTCTTTCTGTCTCCAGGTCTCTGGTCTGCCCTCCCCAGGGTCTTTGTCCTCCCGTCCCCCTTCCCTGTCCCCTTCTCTCTGGATCTCTGGCTTGTGTTTGTCTCTGGTGCGGTTCTTCTGTAGTGATGGTTTACAGCCTTTGGGGAATCGAGTACCCCTTTGTGAGACTAGGATAAAAACGATGCCTCCCTCCATGGTGGATAAAAGCCCATAAACACCAAGTCCACACCTTCCTGCGCGATTTTAGGGGCTCAGAGGTCTCCTGACACCCATTTGCCCCCTGCTCAGGCGTCTGAAGGCACCAGGGGATAAAGCCCCCAATGTAGAAAGTGTCACTGAGAAAGAGTCCCAGGTGTGCTCCCTCTCCCCCCTCCCCTTCCCCGCCGGCCTCCTAGGTGTTCCTTAAGCATACCAGGAGGGCACCTGCCCC
>NW_007259942.1:121391-124040 GCF_000164805.1 Carlito syrichta | reverse complement strand
AGTATTACAATTAAATCAGGTTTATGGCCAAAAACCTTTTTGACTTTCACGTACCACGTTTGACATACTTAAGCCATTTTTTAATGCTTGAATCTTCTATTTTTATTTTATACCCTTTTTTCTCTTCCTTTCCCTTTCCTTTTTTTCCCAAACAACCAGCCATTTACCATAGAACAAAAATGTACCACATAAGACTTTTTCCTATACAATTATTTTTCTTTCCTTTATTCTTTCTTACTAAAAACATACCCTATACCAAACAATCTTTTTTACATTTTCCCTAACCTTAGAGCTCCAACCAAAGCAGTAAGTTTATAAGCAGTGGAAGGGCTTAGATAGGATTCAACATAAAACTATTAGGGAAATCCAAAGTTAAACAAAATGCACCCAAAAAGCACAATTGTGAGGGCAAAGAATAATATGAGGTTTAATTTTGTATATAATGTCCCTTTCCAATAATGGAGCTGAACATGGCACAACAAGGAAGGAGTGTTGAAACATTTTATATCCCAGAACACATGGAAGCAACAGCGCAGTGAGGAGCCTGTGTCCTGCACCCCACAACCTAAAGGGGTGAAGGAAGGATTGGACTGGGAAATTCAAGAAGAGCTGAGCGTGTAGCTCTTGCTAAAGTGGTAGACAAAAGCTGAAACGCTTTCCGTTTATGTTTGTGGTCCTGCATTCTTTTCTTCTTATTGTTAAAGACTATAAAGGCCTTGTCCAATAGCGTTAGTTGAAGGGTTTGTGGGCCCTTCTTTCTTTTTAGGAGTTTGTACCTAATGTCCGGTACTGACTGGGAGATAAAATACATAGCCAAAAGAACTTATCCTTCCAGAGAATTTAAATTGATATTAGTAAACTGCTGCAATGTCTCAGAGAGTCGACTTAGAAACATTGTTGAATTTTTATCTGGTTTTTGAAAAACCTTTTTTATTTGTCTTAGTAGCCTGTGGTTAGTTAACAGGATTAATTTATATGATTTCTATACTTTTGTCTGGAAAGAAGGTTGATATAGTCCCAGTTTAGATATAACTTGAGAGAAATTTATCATAAGAAAATAACAAATAACTAACAAGGTTATAAACAGTAATGCCAGGAATTTCTGGAGCTGATGGCTTTTTCCAGGCTGAGTGTTTTCATAGTTTTCATAGTAGCATTAACAGCCCTTAAATTTTGTATAAGTTTTCATTTACCTGATTTATACTTAATAACAAATATAGGGGCTTTCCACAGACTAGTGGAAGGCTTAATGTGACCAGGTTCTAGTTGTTGCTGTTGCACCAAATCTTTTGCTGCCTTAAGTTTTTCTGACGGCATGATTTACAATATGATAGGGAAAACTATACTTAAACGCCCTTTCCTGCAATTTAACTATTTGATTCTTAGTGTTTGATGGGCTCTTTTAACTATAGCTTGACCCTGAGAGTTATAAGGAATTCCTGTGGAATGAGAAACGCCAAATTGGACACAAAAACATTGAAAAGTCTTGTATGTATAAGCAGGAGCATTATCAGTCTTTAACTGTTTTGGAATACCCAATTGTGAAAAGCAAAATCTCAGAGGGGAGAGAGTTAATAGGCTGTCTCCCTTGGAATGTGAAACTGGTACCTTTCTGTATTTAGTTGCAGCTTTTGGTGGTGAATTTTATGGGATTGCTGAGCTTAATTACTAAAGAATCTTCAAGGGAGAGATACATGGCTAATTTTGTCAAGTCATTTGCTAATTGATTACCTTGACTTAGAAGTTCAGGGAGTCCTGAATGAGATTTAATATGACCTATAAAAAAAGGGTGGTTTCTAACAATTATTAAATGCTGTAATTGAACAAGTAAATCAAGAATAGTTATCTTATTAACAGGAATGGTGGCTGTTTCAATATGAGGAAACAGTCCGTTTATATAACAAGAATTAGTATAGCCAATTCTCTTTTACTTTAATGGGCATTTTATTAACCTTTTGTTGTGGATTTAAGACATTTTAAATTATATTCCACAATGCAAAAGCATTTATAGGGATCTTATTAGGTCCGTGCAAAGTATAACAGAGTTTAAGTTTTTTCCACAACTTTGGTCCAAATAGCCAAATCAACGGTGCCTTCTTGTGGGAACCAGGGACATTGTGCCTGGACAAATCACAAAAAACGAACCAATCGAGTAGAAGACACCTTAATTCCCTTTTTAGATAACGTATCGAGTAAGACATTTATAAACAGTCTCCTGTGTTTAGACTGTTTCTGGCCCATGATCATATCATGGCTCTAGCACTTCCCACCTATCCTTTCCCTGCTTATCTCTGCAGGGGGGCCCGCGACGCCCCAGGTGAGGTCCTATCCACCCCGAAAAGAAAGAGAAAAGATTACCTTCAAGCTCCCAGACGTTGGCCTCCAAGGCTGGCTCCCAACAGTTTACCATTTCTGATGATGTATTCTGTGTTGGGAACAATGCACAGTGCTTGGCACCAGTTCAGTGGTCACCATTCCAAAGTGGAAACTATCACCGTGAAAACGAACTTGTAACCTCTTATTTTATTGATCAGTGTATTTTGTACTTATTTTCATTGATTTTGCTTTATCTTGGATAATGCTTTCATATTTTTTTCTTGCTAAATTTCCTGATACTGAGGAAATGTCTGGAACTATAGTCTGTGATTT